>NW_007491385.1:0-280 GCF_000475195.1 Diaphorina citri
CCCGTTTCCCTCCTTAGCCTTCGAATCAAACAGGAAGGTCTCTGGCAAGATGTGGACCTGAGTACGGCGTCCATCTTGGAAATCCTGCTACCCAGTGACACGATCGTTATCAAGCAACCAATCAGAGACGAAAATGAGCCCATAGGGTACCAGGCTATTGTGCTGGAGCCCTCACCTGAACGTACGGCACAGCTGTTGGCCCTGGCTGTGGATCATATTGATGTGCTGCTGGAAGACTGGTATCCTACCCTAGGTAAACTAAACTAATATCTCTCATGTT
>NW_007491386.1:0-280 GCF_000475195.1 Diaphorina citri
CTTCTTGTTTTGGACACGGAAAGCAAGCCCTGTGATTGGCTGATTTCCCCCTTTGAGAACTTTCTGTTTGCTACTTTTATCCCGACCTATGTCACCTCGGAATAGTATAATGCTTCCGTCTTGATGTCCAATAGCCATCAGGTTGGAGGATTCACACACAGCCAGGCATGTAACAGTTACAGCACGGTTCTGAGGTACACAGCGACTGATTCGTATACAAGTAGGTTTACCCTCACGATCTTGCTTACTAAGATCCCAAACCTTGAGGAGGGGATTGATA
>NW_007491387.1:0-280 GCF_000475195.1 Diaphorina citri
AACTAGTAAAGTAAAACCCCATGATAATGAGACTACTCCAAGTAGAAAAAGTAATATCAGTACCAATCATGCTGAATTGAAAGAAATCAATTCTATTAATAATGAACAAGTTCCTCTGGACAAAAGTGAAAAGGTTCTAAAGGATGGAATTGATACTGAGGAACATGATATTGCTGATCTATCCAAGTCTAGAGCTATTACTAGTAACACCAAATCCCCTAAAGATCAAAATAGTGAAAACACCAAGGTACACAATGAGAATGATAAAGTATGGGGTAGT
>NW_007491388.1:0-280 GCF_000475195.1 Diaphorina citri
AAAGGATTTTGGTGGACAAAAGTTTATATTGTGTATGTATTTTCAGGCGATGTCGATAGTGTAGGCGCTGCTTAAAAGAAGCGCTTTTTTTCCTCTGGAAAAATTGTAATAATTTATTGATACCTACTTAACTTTCTACTTTCTGTTTGAAGTTTCAATGTGGGTAAAAAGCCGAGAAAAATATTAAATTGAAGTCCAACATTTTTTTTTGCTCTTTTTGGAGGTTCAGGGACCATTGAGTCCAACCTCCCTCTTTTGGTAAATATTTCTGTTGTATTCG
>NW_007491389.1:0-280 GCF_000475195.1 Diaphorina citri
TTTTCATATACACCGGTCTAAATTTAGACTAGGCAGTTATAATAACTCTATTTGTTCAAAAATGTCTTAATTATTATTGCTTCATTTTTAATGGTTCCACTTCGATTTTTATGGTGAAGTTTTATCACGTATGATAAAGATATCCCAGACTTGTAGATTCTAATTCCTATCTCTCGCCTACCATGGCCTGAAGTTTGAAAGGTCGAAGACCTGTTAACAAAAAATGTAATTAATAATTTAATAGCCAAACTTGGAGATCCAATAGTGCACTGAATGGCCG
>NW_007491390.1:0-280 GCF_000475195.1 Diaphorina citri
CAATCTCCAGATTCAATGTTCATAGCGCTAACCAATATACAACACCGAGATTAATTTATAAGCTGCTGAAATAGATATGAAAATTACTAGAAAAAATTGTCAATTAGTGCATATGTCACAATTACCAAAATACATTGTCAATTAGTGGAAATGTCACAATTACCAAAATACATTGTCAATTAGTGGAGATGTCACAATTATCAAGGTCCCGGGTTCGAATCCCACCATCGACAAAAATTTGTACTCGTTTTTCGATTGCAAATATTTCAACGGGTTACTT
>NW_007491391.1:0-280 GCF_000475195.1 Diaphorina citri
TTTTTTTTTATATCAGTACTTTTTTTGTGAAGGCCAACTCTTGACGTTAATTTTTTAACACGAAGTGTTTTTTGGGGGTCTTGTAGACGCAAACATGATTATCTTTTCTCGCTGGGTGTTTTGTTTTCTTTTTGAGCTGTTCAAACATACCCCAACTTTACGTACGACGTACGAGAATATAATTATGAGACAAAGAGAAATGGAGGACAGGGAAGGATAAATAGAGGAAGAGAGGGAGGTCGAAAAAAAAAAGATATAGGGGAAGATTCCTACTCTATTC
>NW_007491392.1:0-280 GCF_000475195.1 Diaphorina citri
GTCATGCAATGGACCACGTGATCCTAGTACGCTGCTGACGCAAGGCTGCCATGCTGACGGACTAGAGGGAATGCTGACTCAAGTCTCGATTATCCTGAAAACATAGAGGAGACCAAAAAAATCATTACAAACAATGTTATGGGCTTATATGAAGGACACATGGAAAGACGTGTGTTTCAAGTCCCTTCATTGGTAGAGCTGTTAGACAAAAAGCCCACCGGAGGCTTAAGGTGGCGTTCCGATCCTAGCTGCCGGGCAGCGCGACCCGGCAGCGCTGCCG
>NW_007491393.1:0-280 GCF_000475195.1 Diaphorina citri
AATCCCTTTTTTCCGAATTCATATTTATGTGAAAACTATTTAAAAATTCAGATTATCTAAATAGGTACGGGTAAAAAGTACATAAATGTGCATTTGTTGTTTTCATTTAAATGGAATAGATGTCTAATGTCTAAACCCTAAATGGTTTCAGTTTATGTAGGTACTCTACCCAAGGTACATAGGTACATTTATGTACATAATGTACGTACCTATAAATTTTCAATTTCTTTTACCTACATTTTCTATTTTTCTCATTAACTTTTTACATTATCATTACCTA
>NW_007491394.1:0-280 GCF_000475195.1 Diaphorina citri
TGAAGGGAGAGAAAGAAATTTCTGGTCTACCTTGTATGTCCCTATATTGAGAAGAAGGAAAGTGCGTAATATGGAGTACTTGAAAATACTTTTACTAATACTTACATATTAGAATTATTAGGTAACTTTAAGCAGCTCCTTACGTAACTCTTAGCAAGTCAACAAGTTTTACTCCTACGAAAACTATTTTCCGAGAAGTGATAGAAATAAACCTCCCTAGGAAGACGAATTTTCCACCTCTTTTCTGCGAAAAGGTTGAACCCTGACCTTTTCGCATGGC
>NW_007491395.1:0-280 GCF_000475195.1 Diaphorina citri
CTTTTCGGTAATTTTGATGAAAGACAAAAAGTTCAAAGATATTGAGCTCAATGGCAGAGGTCGTGGGACGATATTCCCCAACAGCAAACTCAAGAGAATAAAACAGAAAATCGACGAGTGGCCATCCAGTCAAAGGAGCACCAGGATGGAGGAGGTGGTGCTCACGAGGCTCAGGATTGGCCACACACGACTGACCCATAATCCCATAAATATTTGTTCACCCGTGAACCTCAACCTGTGTGCCAATGTGGGGAAACCCTCTCCATCCAACACATCCTCG
>NW_007491396.1:0-280 GCF_000475195.1 Diaphorina citri
CCACACAACCCTTGTTAGTATATGATTCATACTAGAGAGTGCTATTACCATACGTTGAACAGTGACTGCAGACTGTTTGATGTAAGTAGGAATTATCAACACATGCCTCAGACAAATACATCTACTGAAGGATTCTTCAAATCCAGGTTTAACATCAAAGTTGATGAGTTCCAATGTGTCCAAATGTGGCATGGTGGCTATCGTGTTCAAGATGTCATTTGCAATCAATTCTGTCACCATTTCTAAGCGCAGTCGTTTTAGGGAAACAAGATGGCTCAGA
>NW_007491397.1:0-280 GCF_000475195.1 Diaphorina citri
ACCCTAAAAAAAAAAAAATAAAATAAAATAAAATAAAATACATGAGGTAAGAACCGCGACCTAGCGCTTACAAGGCAAGCACACTATCCTTCCAGTTAACTCTAGGGTGGTGAAATCACCTTTTTGCATTGGTCAATAGGCAATGTGCTAATGGGTCGTTTATCAACTTAATAAATTTACTTGAAATTCAGTCTGTTTTTTTTTCTTCTTCTTCTTCTTCTTCTTCTTCTTCTTCTTCTTCTTCTTCTTCTTGGCCTTTTCCCGTGTACAGACGGGGTCG
>NW_007491398.1:0-280 GCF_000475195.1 Diaphorina citri
TGAATATTAAACAAATTAGGTAGGTACATAGATACCTACTGATTTTCTCTAATCACTACGGGCTAAAAAATTCCCGGAGGGACGGACCCTGCTTGTTTTTTTCGCACTACTATTTTCTACGTAAAAAAATGCCAATTGAAGTTTTGTAGAGGTACGAATTATGTCGTAACAAAATGTTAACCCTAACTCTCAGCAGGTCCTTTGTTGTTGTTGTTGTTGTAGCGGCTTTAGCTTTCGCCGAATGGCGATAGCAGAATAAAGAAAAGATGTCTTTTGGCAT
>NW_007491399.1:0-280 GCF_000475195.1 Diaphorina citri
CCATTTATCTAGTTTCCCCTCCATTCGACTGTTTGCCCCACCCTATCCTACATCATCGTTATCTTCCTCCCCCCCCCCTCTTCCTCAAAATCTTTCAATATCCTTCTCTCCTTCTAGATATCCTTCACTTCTTAATCTTCCCACCTCGGTGGTGTAGTGGTCTTCTGGTTACATTTCTTTGAGAATATGATCACAACAATATCAGTAGTACCTTGATGTGCTAAGGGACTCTTTTTAGGCCAGCCACTCACTATCAGGAAGACCTGACAGAGCTCCCATG
>NW_007491400.1:0-280 GCF_000475195.1 Diaphorina citri
TCTGCCTCCCTAATATGGCCAATATTTGGCAAGAGAATGAAGAAGGTTGTTGCGTTTTGCCAAGACCTTTGGTTTTTACTACCGATGTGAAAACACATGAAAATAATAATAATATGTTAGTGTACCTACTTAAATCACACAAAAATGTGCCATTAGTAAAAACAACTTGGCCTTTTGATGAAATAAATGAATAATACTAATGAGTAATAAGAGTATGTATTGTAGTCACTTATTTACTGGTAAATAGTTATTTATTTACTTTCCCTCCTCTACCCCCCTC
>NW_007491401.1:0-280 GCF_000475195.1 Diaphorina citri
AGAACATCTTCTAGGGTGTCATAGAATTTTGTTTTTTCTTCATTGTCACAACCTATTTGGGGGGCATAAACACTCAAGATGTTATAGATTTTTCCGTATATCACAACTTTCACCTGTATGATTCTGTACTCTCAGAGTATATTTATTGCAATTTTTATATTTGTAGATTGTTTCATAGGTTACAAATTTATTAATATTGGAGTCAATAAATTTCAGAATATCACAAATTATAGTAGGCACATCAGTGGGATCATCTATGAACAAACCTTTTATGATGATG
>NW_007491402.1:0-280 GCF_000475195.1 Diaphorina citri
GAAGAATATGGTACCAGGCAAAGGTTGAGTGCGAAGGGAATCCACTCATAAAATTTGTAGCCAAAGGCAAATGTCAGCTCAAAAGCAATCACCCTAGATAAGGCTGAGTGAGACACTGACGATAAAGGCCGACCCCATCTGTATACACGGGAAAAGCGACGAAAAAGAAGAAGAAAGAAGAGGTAATATATTCTATTTAACTTTGGCAATCATGATGGCTAATTCATTCTTGTCATGGGTTGCTTGGAGAAGATCTGGTATACTTTTGTTGAAAAAATGA
>NW_007491403.1:0-280 GCF_000475195.1 Diaphorina citri
GAATAAAAATATTAATAATATTGCCACTTGGTGTGCAAATCATGGCTTTATTCTCTCTACGGATAAAACTCAAGCAATCTTATTTAAAAAGAAACGTCCTGTTCCTATTTCACTGATAATCAATAATAAAAATATCAATATAGTTGAAGAAATAAAACATCTTGGAATAATACTTGATTATCAATTAAAGTGGTTAAGTCATGTTAAATATATAAAACAAAAAGCACTAAAGTCCCTCAACATTTTAAAAGTCTTATGTAGTAAATATTTTGGAGCTAAT
>NW_007491404.1:0-280 GCF_000475195.1 Diaphorina citri
AGCGGTAACTTCTTCCATCAGTTTTCAATTTAGGAGAAACTTGAATATCTGGAGAGCAAAGAGGTGAAAGCTTTTTTTTTATCTTCAAAAAGAGGTTTGATAAATAGGGAACTGTAACAGTGGATTTCTTATGGTTCCGAAATCAAAAAGAGAAGGAAGACAGGATAGGAGAAAGTCAACCGTTCCGAGAACGAACCTTGCCTGTTTATTAGAAACTTTGTTAACTTTTGTTGAATATCCGGAGAGTAAAAAGGCAAGCTCTGAATGAAGACTTACTTTT
>NW_007491405.1:0-280 GCF_000475195.1 Diaphorina citri
GAATTGTGCTCTGACTGGGGTGATTGAAGAAAATAGAAATGGTGAAATGAATAGAGAGCAGGGGAATCTAGAACTAGGGTCAAAAAGAGACAACCTCAGGGAGATGGAAAACTTCAGCAAGACTCCTGAGAATAATACGTTTGAAAGACTTGCTGAAGATACTTAAAAAATAGATTTAGAATTAAAACACTTTATATGATGTATGATCATGTATGACAGAACTGCAACCATAGGTACTCCAAGGAACTCTTTGCTTTTCGTGGTATCTGACAAATGGATC
>NW_007491406.1:0-280 GCF_000475195.1 Diaphorina citri
ATCCTGAACGGATAATTCTCAGAACGGCTGGCTTTCTCCTATATTTGAGGCTCGGATATTTGAGTGTTGAAACAACCCGAGAGATAGACGAACTTGATGTGAATTAGTGGAGAGTTTTCACGACACACCATTTCGAATTCGGTGCACAAGGGACTTTTCTATTCAAAACAAGGAGAAGGAGAGAAAAAATTAAAAGAATTGAAGAGGTTGTTTCCTACCTGGTTATCACCGTAATTTGTAGTCCCTTTTGTAATCTGATTAAAAACAAAATGCAGTACTG
>NW_007491407.1:0-280 GCF_000475195.1 Diaphorina citri
CTAACTGGCCTCATGGATTTTACATTCAGTGTTTTAGTATACAAAACGGGTTAAATACCCAGTATGTATTTTACATTCTGTGTGAGCGTGTGTTATTAGTTATTACAAATTACTATCGGAAGTGACTACTAAGTGTCTATCACCATAGCTATCAAATTTTGTCAATTACAATTTAGCATGTTCGGCCGAGGTGTCTCTTCCCTTTTAGAGCTTGTCTCTATCTCTCGTATTAACTACCTACCTATATAAAATATAGTAGGTATAATTTATGTCCAAAGCA
>NW_007491408.1:0-280 GCF_000475195.1 Diaphorina citri
AAAAAAAATGTCTCTGGGTTCGGTCTTTTGGTCCTTGTCTAGATCTCTATGGGTCCTAACTTTGTAGGTACCTACAGTTAAAAAGGTCCGAAGAAGGTTTTGAGTAGGCTCTTGAACAGTTTAAGTTTTTAAGATGGGAATAGGGAATAGGTAACAATGGCTCTTGGTAATCTTTGAGACTGTTGAGATTTTCACAATATTTCTTTTACCTACTTGTGAACATCTGTTGTGATAACGACAAAAATTCAATTTCATCCTCAGTACTCAATTATTTACCCCG
>NW_007491409.1:0-280 GCF_000475195.1 Diaphorina citri
GAATTTCGCAAAGGGATTTTGGAAATACGAACCTCTTGGTTCTTATACAAACAAAGAGTTCGTATTTCCAAGATTTGTGAGTTTCTATGTAAAATAGAATAGAATATGCCAGGTTTATACTGCCAGCATAGGACTGAAAAGTCCCTTTGTTCCGCAGTCTAAAATTTTTGAACAATACGCAGAATAACAGGGGGAAAATGGAGACGAACTAAAGTTTTTTTTATTTCTTAATTTTGAGAAAAGACTGTAAGAAGTCTGGGATGAAAAATAAAATTAGTCT
>NW_007491411.1:0-280 GCF_000475195.1 Diaphorina citri
AAACCGCCGACCCCGTCTATACATAGAAAAAGGCGAGGAAAAAGAAAGATTTGAATAAAGAGAATCATCACTAGCCTTTTCGCTTGGAGGGTAGCGATAGGTCGCGGGTTCGATTAACAAACCGGGCGGATTTTATCGAGCACTGACCCAAATTCTCCAAGTTCTAAATCTAAACAATGCCCTAGCTAATGTCTTTCCATGGAGCAAGCGATTTTCGGTAGCCTAGGCCTTGTAAGCGCTAGGTCGCGGGTTCGATTCCCACCCGGGGCGGATTTTATCC
>NW_007491412.1:0-280 GCF_000475195.1 Diaphorina citri
TCTTTCTTCATCATTATTTATTTTTTAATTGCTTCAAAATCACATGTGTTCCAAGTTTTCTAAGGAGAAACTATAGTACTTTCAAGTCTAATAAATGAAGAAATTCTAGGCCTTTGGTCAATTGGGATGTCCGACAGTACCTACTGGACATTTTATTTGTAAATTATCTATTTTGTTTTTCATCATATATTATGTACCTATGTATATTCTAATCTTTTTGTTTCTTTTCTGATTTCAGGTAAGACAAAATCAACTTTTCTTTGAGAAGATTGTTAATATT
>NW_007491413.1:0-280 GCF_000475195.1 Diaphorina citri
GATCAACTGAAGGGTCTAAATTAAAATTTAGGGCACTATTACAGCTCTGGTTTAAGGCTTCATTATGTTGAAGGTTTGTTGCAAATTTTAAGCCTTTGGCCAATCTTATTGCGAATATTAAGATGAATATCAGAAGAGAAAGATAAAGATGGAGAGAGAGAGAGAACAAGGAGGAGGGAGAAAGATATCTGGGATAGTGGTAGGTATCAACAAATGGACTAAGTCGTGTTGATTAGTATACCAAGTATCAGTGTATTGAGGATCTTGCGGCCTGTGGTCA
>NW_007491414.1:0-280 GCF_000475195.1 Diaphorina citri
CGGAAAACCCTTTGGAAAAATGGAAAATCTCAATTTTCAGACAAACCGTTGACAAATTTTTACCGGCCAGCCCGGTTTTAAATAGTTCTTAATGAGAAGAACAAACCTGTAAAAACCGTTTGTCTTAATCCCAAACCGTTTTCCGGAAAACTCCGGAAAACCCTTTGGAAAAATGGAAAATCTCAATTTTCAGACAAACAGATGACAAATTTTTACCGGCCAGCCCGGTTTTAAATAGCTCTTAATGAGAAGAACAAACCTGTGAAAACCGTTTGTCTTT
>NW_007491415.1:0-280 GCF_000475195.1 Diaphorina citri
GAAATGTGGGAAGTCAGCCTAGTTAGTTTGGTTGGTAGCGCGTTTGCCTTGTAAGCACTAGGCCGCGGGTTCGATTCCTGCCCGGAGCGAACTTTATTGCAAACAGATAAGGTTCTCTCTCGGAACGGCTTGCTTTCTCCTATCCTGTACTCCTTCTTTCTTTGACTTTGGGGGTAGGACCTCAGTTGTTACAGTTCCATCAAACCTCTTAAAGGGTTATGGGGGTGAGGAAGTACCCAGGTACTCAAATGCCGGTTCGATTCCCGGGCCGGGTCAAAAA
>NW_007491416.1:0-280 GCF_000475195.1 Diaphorina citri
TGATATTTACAAATTTACCTAACCTATATTATGACTTATGAGTTAGTGTACACACTGAACATTACATAGGGGTAGACATAGACAGTCTTTTAGGTGAATCAGAACTAAAGGGCTAAGACACTCATGAAGGCACTTGCCTCCTAATTAGAAGAGCGCAGGTTCAAATCCCAATCGAAAGAGAAATTTAATTTATTTTGATAGATATTTGACCACGACCTATCAGAAGTTTATGGGTTAGGAAGGATTGTCTTTAGCATAATCCTCTGTTACTTTTCTCTGT
>NW_007491417.1:0-280 GCF_000475195.1 Diaphorina citri
GCTCGCGATTGAGATTCATGCATTAGCATTAAAGATTAGAGTAATAATTATAATTAGCATTAGTATTAGAGATTCCAGTGAGTTTTATGCACTTGTGGCCTATAGGAAGTCGTGAAGTGTTGTGATTGGTTTCGGCTTGTAGTGCGTTTGAATTCAGATAAGCATTTTTTGGGCTGAACTTTATCATTCTCATCTCGTTCTTTCGTCCGATCAGATCTACTCTCAATCACCATGGCAGCTGGCAAGTCAAGCGGTAAAGCAGTGAAGAAAGCCGGAAAGG
>NW_007491418.1:0-280 GCF_000475195.1 Diaphorina citri
TTTGCAAGTGAAAATGTTGTGTCGGTGTGTAGAGCAAATTTTAATCTTTTCCTTTTATCTAGGGTGTAGGATCACAATACATGATAGCGGATTTACAGTCCAACATGGACTCATCATGTGTGGAAGAATTTTAGGGGAAAACATACCTTCTTTTTTTTTCATTTTTATTTTTTAAGTATGGCAAGATTCTCACCTATTTTCCACCGGGAAGTGCGTCGTGTTGGGAGGGCTAGGAGGGAAAGTATACACGGGAGTGAGCGGCGTAGCTGCTGGCACGTCC
>NW_007491419.1:0-280 GCF_000475195.1 Diaphorina citri
GAACAAAGTCTGGAGATTTCTAAATTAATGAAAATGTCTGTCTCATTTTATCAACACCGAGTGAATTAATGATGTTTAATGTCCCATCTGCTCTGAGGAGGCACACATCGGGTACAAAGTACCACTAAGCTAAGCATATTAGGTAGATCACTTTGACTCTCTCTTATATGAACACGGGGAAATATTAAAATAGGTAAGTACCTATGTACAATAATGGATTCATAATTCCCAAAAAATGTACTTATGGGGGCAGTCGACCAACAATATTCTCACGACTTCG
>NW_007491420.1:0-280 GCF_000475195.1 Diaphorina citri
CGTAGGTACCTCGTGCCAAAATTAGACCTTTGATAAGAGCTAAGGCGCCAAGGTTGAGTACCTACAACTGCGGATATACCTAGTAATAACCGAATACTACAACTCGTATTGTAATAGTACTACTATTAACTACAACTTATAAGTTAGTATAGTAATAGAATAGTAAACTCTTAAAATAGCAACATATCAGATTACTCAATTAAGTTCAAAGTGCTAACTAATCATATTTAACAACTTAATATGTATATACATATTTGTAGCTATATTATAATAAATATGA
>NW_007491421.1:0-280 GCF_000475195.1 Diaphorina citri
GTAACTGTGAACATTTAATATACCATGTCCAATAAAATAATTACTGTCCATGTTACCTTGATTAATTTAGAAAAATAAAAAAAAATATTGTTATTGTTATCTAATGCTTGAGATTGACTATTATGTTATTTTTCTGGTAAAATAGAAAATAAAAAGTGCTTCTTTAAGATAGTCTTGTTTACCTTGCTAAATATGTTATGTCCTACTGCTCGTTTACAAGTTAACCCTCACAGTTCAAAGGACCAGCCACTCACTATCAGGTGCACCTGATCAGGTTTAC
>NW_007491422.1:0-280 GCF_000475195.1 Diaphorina citri
TGAAGGAAGCGGAGAAAGGTTCTGAGCCCGTCATTAGAGGCGAGATTATTCATTACTATTGTGCAGAGGATTCTAGTGGTGTCTGCAAGTTGATTACCATCAGGTACCAGCAAGTGTGGTGGTGCATTGGCCAAGTCTTGGATGGATTTTAAAGTAGAAACACACTTCGTTCGTCACGTGAACTCATGGGGAGTCAGAAGCATGTAGTTCTGAACAGGTAGTTCATGGTTCTTTGTGTGTGTGTGTGTGTGGGGGGGGGGGGATCAGAACAGGAACAGAA
>NW_007491423.1:0-280 GCF_000475195.1 Diaphorina citri
ACAGGAAAATAACGAAGAGAGAGAGAGAAAGAGAGGAAGGGAGAGAGAGAGAGAGAGAAAGTAGGTCGGTAATTTCCTATCGTTGCTTGGTAGGTACCCTAAGGGACGCAATAAAAAACCGAGAAAGAGAAATTCCTAAAGAGAGAGAGGAAGGAGGAGGAGGAAGGGAGAGAGAGAGAGGAAGGGAGAGAGAGAGAGAGGAAGGGAGACAGAGTGAGAGAGAGAGAGGAAGGGAGAGAGAGAGAGAGAGGAAGGGAGAGAGAGGAAGGGAGACTACTGC
>NW_007491424.1:0-280 GCF_000475195.1 Diaphorina citri
TCTCTGCGTCAGGGATTTCCAAGAATTCTAAGCTTTCATCTCGTGATATGATGATATCAATCAAGTACTTAATCAGATCAAGGATATGAGGGTGTTTAGTACCTATAGTTTTTGTATGTAGGTCAAAAGTTTGAAGGTGCTTTGTATATTATGCGCATTCCTTAGGGAAATATTTCTCCTCCATAGCATATAAGAGGAGTTAAGGAGTATGAAATAAGGTCAAGGACTCAAAATGTTCTGCATTTAATACCAAAATTTCCCCGTCAAAATGAATATGTCA
>NW_007491425.1:0-280 GCF_000475195.1 Diaphorina citri
ATTAGAGTGAAAAAATGAGGGCAAAAAAAAAACAGTCAGAGTGAAATAAATAATAATAACAAAAATAGGTATACATACGTAATGAAAAAATAAACCAACCACAGTGGCGTTGTAATTAGAGCGGTGGACTTCGGATCTGTAGGTTGGTGGTTCGAGTCCAGGTCAAGTCATAAAATTTAGCGAAGTGCATTAAGCAGGGAACGACATTTATGATTTACAAAAAAAAAATGATTTTTAGATTGTAAAAATATTTTCGTCAAAAAAAATTTTAAGAAAAAAT
>NW_007491426.1:0-280 GCF_000475195.1 Diaphorina citri
AAGTAACCGAAGAAGAAAATCGAGCGTGATGGTAGGCGCGCGAACGTTAAGAATTAGAAGCGACGCGCAGGCTATGTTAAATTAACACGAAACAGTTTTATAAGGCACCCACTAGCATCATAAGCTACTAACAGATTTCCCGTGTTTCGCCCCGGGAAATTCATCATAACTCGAGATTGGTTTCAGTTTCTGCAAAATCCTCTCTTATTGCACCTCTAGAAAATATTGGGAATGTTTCTACCAAATTTCAGCTTTCTAGGTGTTGGGGTGCCAAAGATAG
>NW_007491427.1:0-280 GCF_000475195.1 Diaphorina citri
ACAAAAGTAAAGGGTGTTTCAAAACATGGTACTTAGTTTAATGAAAATTACCATCACCTTCTTTAATCAAGAGTGGTGGGAGGAACGCGAACGTCAAGCGCCACGCTGCCCAAATCTCTCAACACCCCTGATTGAGGCAAAGTTACTTCTTTTGGTGTATTTTTGTTTCGGAATGTACCTATATTTTTATAAAATAGGAAATAGTATTGAGTTTATGACTTCAGCTATCTTGATGCCTAAATAGATAACTATGTAATAATGAAATTGGTCAAAATTTTAT
>NW_007491428.1:0-280 GCF_000475195.1 Diaphorina citri
TGATGTTTCGATCGAGACGTATTATAGGAATTTAGGAATTAGCAGGGACAGGGGGTACCAAAAATCGTGAACCCAACAGGTATGCTTAGAAATTTATTATTTATTTATGCTTAGAAAATAAGAAAATAATTTCAGAGTAGCAGGGGTAATTTTGTGAATGTAATGGGTAATTTTGTAGTAAAAATTTGACAGATAAAATGACCGAACGCGAGACTTTTTAGTTTTTTAAATCACCAAAATACGGCAAGAAATTTGCTCATCACTAGAGTACGCACTTTTG
>NW_007491429.1:0-280 GCF_000475195.1 Diaphorina citri
TTTTTTATTTCAGAAAAAGTAAAACACCGTAAACAAAAATGTAACATGAAAAATATGATGTAAAAAAATCAAAGGCAAAGTGATATGTGAATTTTATTGCTTTTCTTATTCTCCTTAAGTACACTATTTGAAATAACACAATATTTTTATGCTGTTCAACACAAACGACATGCATACAGGGTTTCAAAAGTGCTTGCAGTACTTTTGTAAAAGAAATATATATCACGAAAAATTGGCTGGCGAAAAAACTTACTTTTTATGATAATAACAAAATATCTGT
>NW_007491430.1:0-280 GCF_000475195.1 Diaphorina citri
CTTGAAATCTTTGATCCGGACCGACTTTCATCGGATAGAAATCGCATGGTCGTACGACTTTTTCTCGTGTCGCGCGACACGTTTCCACTATGCGACTTTTGTCGCGCGACCAAAGTCGCGTTGGTGTAAACGCACGTTAAAAGATTTCAAGTAGTCAATGGTTTCTATGTATGTATCTTTAGGTTAAAAAAATTGAGAAATGAAAACTGAATAATAACACTAATTTAGCACGCTTGACAGAAATGTCAATGATATCGGAAATGTTGAGATAATAGACGCC
>NW_007491431.1:0-280 GCF_000475195.1 Diaphorina citri
TATTTTGGAAAAATAAACGTCATATTGTGGTTGTCTCTGGTGATCACTTAACCACTTCAAATTGGGTTCCTCAAATCTATAAAGGGCCTTGAAATTCCTAGAAACACGTGTTAAATAAACTTTTTCTCGACGTAATCGAAGTTGCACCATTTCTGAGGTTGATGTCAACCAACTGCATTTTTTTGAGCATTTGCTCAAATTAATTAGTATTTGCTTCATTTTATTCATACTTGTTATGAGCAAATGCTTATAGAACATGAGTACATGCTCATCATTAAAT
>NW_007491432.1:0-280 GCF_000475195.1 Diaphorina citri
ACATGGTAGAATAGCAGTACATCCTCTAGCTGCACCCAATACCACCACATCTAACTTGTATGATTGTAGCACCACTGATACTGAAACATAACAAGATAAAAACTAATAACTGGGAATAACACATGGTAGAATAGCAGTACATCTTCTAGCTGCACCCAATACCACCACATCTAACTTGTATGATTGTAGCACCACTGAAACCTAACAAGATGAAAACTAATAACTAGGAATAACACATGGTAGAATAGCAGTACATCCTCTAGCTGCACCCAATACCACC
>NW_007491433.1:0-280 GCF_000475195.1 Diaphorina citri
ATCTTTGAGCGGGAAGAAAAAATGTTTCGTACCTAGTAAACACTAAACATCACTCAAAATCAATCAGATCTAAAATTATTTGTGGTAGGTAAAGCACAGCTTTTTCACGGCTTTTCTGGATATCACAGCATTAATAAGTGCCTCCTTTACTATAAGGTGATTCTGATTAATGAAATTATCAATAATCTGAAATTATCAATAATCTTTTTAGACTGGTACTGCCACCACTGGTCTCTACTGGATTAAAGTTTAAAGTAGCTACTCCATTGCCCTCACGAGT
>NW_007491434.1:0-280 GCF_000475195.1 Diaphorina citri
CTTCAGTTGCCTTGGTCTTTATTTCAGTGGTGTGGTGCATATTGTTCCACAGTCAGAAGAGGACTCAGATGATTACTACGTGCGACCTCGTGTACCAAACTATGGACCCAAATACAAACCAAATACTGAAGTTTTAAATGTAAGTACCCACCTAAAACATTTCTTTCTCCTCAATATCAAAAATGATTTTTTGTTTTTAATCATTTTTTCTCAATTATAGGGAAAATCACCAAATAGTCAACTCCAAGCATTTTAAAACAACAACTTTTTTTCTCAATAA
>NW_007491435.1:0-280 GCF_000475195.1 Diaphorina citri
TTTGGCCCCAGGCCCCGGGCTGGGATCTACTAGGGAGGCCTCTGACGCCCTCTTCATCTGACGGGCCCTGATTTCCTCAGGCTTGGGCATCACTTTCATGACCTGTGGGCGCAAGACAAAAAAAAAGTGTGTTTTTTTTTCAAAGAGGTTTGATAAACGGAACTGTACTTAATGGAATGGATGAGGGTCTTGTACAAGTGAAATGGTCTTTTTTTTACTTTCTATTACTAGTATAGCGAGCTATACTAGTAATGAAAGTATTGCAATCGGTCCAATTTTT
>NW_007491436.1:0-280 GCF_000475195.1 Diaphorina citri
TTTTTTGCTGATAGGAAAATACCCCATTATGAAAACCTGGTGAAATTTTTGCTGACCAAAAGGAGGGGTAGAAAAAAAAGGGGGGGGAGTAGAGAGGGTTGAATGGAGGGGAGGGGTAATAATGACGTCATGAATGGCATTTTCTCACACCAGAAATTGCCTCTCTCCCTCTCTCTGTTTCTCTTTCTCTCTCCCTCTCTCTCTTCCTTTCGCTCTTTTGAGTTTACTATCTACACTACCTATTGTTTTAACGTTTTACCCAACCCTAGATGTAGGTAGG
>NW_007491437.1:0-280 GCF_000475195.1 Diaphorina citri
GTCCATACCAAATTTGGTGCTTTCCTGAATAAATGCAGCTTTTGGCCAAAATTGTGACGTTAGGCCACCCACTATTACCGTTTACGAAATAAGGGTTAAGCAACAATGACGTTGGTTAATATCTGGATGGGTGACTATCCGATTTTAACCAAATTGTTACAGTCGCGTCCTTGGACCATACCGGTATAGCATACCAAATTCGATCGCTCTGCGACAAACCGTTCTTGAGATATTTTGTATACCACCTTTTTCTCACGAAACAATTGTTAAGTAACAATGA
>NW_007491438.1:0-280 GCF_000475195.1 Diaphorina citri
TAGCGCTCCGCCCCGCCAAGTCAAGAAAGTTTGACCGCGCTACTAGATTTAAGATTACAAGTATAATTTTGCTTTATTTATTTTTCATGTCATGTCAGAAAAGTCAGGGACGTAAACAGGGGAATGTTAAATTACCGGAGCTATTAGCAAAGGGCAAATAAAATAATAATAATAATAGTGCTTATTTATACCTACTGCTCGAATAGGACTGAAAAGTCCCTTTACTCCAGCAGTAGGCTACTACTATTATTGTGGTCAAGTTCTCAAATTATATTGAGGA
>NW_007491439.1:0-280 GCF_000475195.1 Diaphorina citri
TTTTTTTTTTTTTTTTTTTTTTTTTTTTTCCATACTCTAGTTTTTACCACCTCTAGCTTTTAGCATCTCCAGCTCTTAGCATCTCCAGTTTACAACACCTCCACCAGGTTTTCCTCTCATTTAACTTGGAGTGTTCCGTAAATAAGCTCCATGGCACCTAGGAGGAAAAATAGGGCCACCTACCTATCTACAGGGTGTCCCCATAAACCCTAAAATCAATTACATACCTACCTAATACAGTTTTATTGATTCAAGTCCTATTTTTCAATCCAATTTCAAT
>NW_007491440.1:0-280 GCF_000475195.1 Diaphorina citri
GGTTAGTAGCCACTAGTAAGTATTTATAATATTTCTGTTGTGAGGTTGATTCAACTGACTACCATAAATTTAAGTTTCTCTGGAGAGAAAAAAAAGCCTTGAAAATTTTGTACCCCACCAATTTAGCCTATTGGATAATGCCTTCTTTGGTAACCCACCTTTAAATTATTTTTTTCATTGACAAATTTTATGTATGACTATTCCTTTTTGTAAATAGTTTTTTAGGTCGCAGTTAAATTAGATGTGATTTCATACACTGAAATGATCAAATATTTCAATT
>NW_007491441.1:0-280 GCF_000475195.1 Diaphorina citri
TACGATTGGACGCAGTTACTAATCTTGTCTTCTCTTACAATACCCGTTTCTTCTTCTCCTCCTCATCCGCCTCCTTCTTCTCCTTCTTTAAAAGAACATTTTCTCTGGATTTTTCATTACACTCTTCTTTTTTTTTTATCGTATCATATTCTTTGTTGGTATTTGTGTGTACAGATAGGTGGGTGCTAGATTACTACGGTTTTTTTTTTCTTTCTTTGTACAGCACACTCGTCCGACTGGTCGAGTCAACAAAATATGACTTGGTTGCTAGACTAGGGGG
>NW_007491442.1:0-280 GCF_000475195.1 Diaphorina citri
CGTCCACCTCCAATTTGCCTCCACCTCTCTTTTCACCTCCACTTTCACCTCCACCTCCATTTTCGTCTCCACTTTCACCTCCACCTCCATTTTCGTCTCCACTTTCACTTCCACCTCCACTTTTGCCTTCAATTTTACCTCCATCTCCACTTTCACCTCCACCTCCATTTTCACCTCCACCTCCACTTCCAATTTCCAATAGGTTAGGTTAAGTTAGGTTAGATTAGGTTGGGTTGAGTTGGGTTAGGTTAGGTTAGGTTGGGTTGGGTTAAGTTAGGTT
>NW_007491443.1:0-280 GCF_000475195.1 Diaphorina citri
TACTCTTGAACATGTATTCTTCTTCTTTTATGCATGTTATGAAGTTTTTTCCCTATCTATCTCTCTAAGTATAACTACGTTTTCATGATTATGTAAAATCGACATGGAAAATTAATATGTATTATGTATAATTAACTGTAAACGCGATAAGGGACTTCCTTGAATCAGCGCCTAGAAATAAGGAAACTAGAGGTAAATCTCATACAAGGATAAGACGTGAAGATTTTAATCTATCTAACAATCAATAGAGTAAAATGTGAAGCATCGTCTACTTACACTT
>NW_007491444.1:0-280 GCF_000475195.1 Diaphorina citri
TGCGAATTTTATTCAATATAAAGTTTTAAGATCACAAGTTCGATTAAAAATCAAAGAGAGTAAGAAAAGAAGCTGGATTGGTCTAATGGACACTATTAAGTATAATTTGGACAGCAAAACTATGTGGGATCATATGAAACGTTTTAAAGGAAAACAATTGTGCCGCACCATTCCTGCAATCAAAAACAAGGACGATGAGATTATCAAAGATCAATTAGAAATATCCAACTTGCTGGTGGAACACTTTTGTTCCGTTTCCTCGAATGAAAAATATAATCCT
>NW_007491445.1:0-280 GCF_000475195.1 Diaphorina citri
GAACTCGTGGGAATTCATGCTTGGACACGATTCAACTAAAGCCATTGCACGACTAATTTCTGCACTAATCACATAATCCGTATACAGGTTCAGGGATTTTTTTGCGGATCGGAAAAGTGATGGGAACTTGAACTGTGGAAAACTGTCAATTATAACAATTAGGACTCTCCTAATAGGATGATAAAGAAGGGCTTATCGGCCTTCCACTAATCATTTTAACAGATTTGGAATCCACTAATCAATTTAACAGATTTATTAGTAACATCCTTAAAACTATATT
>NW_007491446.1:0-280 GCF_000475195.1 Diaphorina citri
GGAATTTGTCATCAAGAACTATACTAGTGGACCAGCCTTCAAATCTAACACCTGGAAAAATAACAACCAATCAAATAGACACATCATCACACGGTACACAGTGCATGGATTTCACCATCTCATTTGCACGAAGAAAGAATATCACACTGAATATGATAACTGCATATGTAAACTCTGCAAACTTGTCATAAATGAACGTTATCATCTTGATGGTCATATCGTGGAGGGTTCTTCTCTTTCTAACCTTATCAAGTCTCTTTTATCTGTAAATTGTAATTCT
>NW_007491447.1:0-280 GCF_000475195.1 Diaphorina citri
ATATTCCTCATCATATTCTTTACAATATTTATTTAGCAGTTTTGGAATTATGTGAGATAACATTCTTTCTCCATATAACGTGTTCGCTCGTTCTATTTCAAAGTCCGTGTTTCTTGTGTTGTAAATATTTGTTGATTTCTTCTTGTATATATCTTCAAAGTAGTATTTTGTTATGTACATTAATGTTGATAGTTGTATAGGTGATAGGGTAAGTGTACCATTTATTCGCCCACCTAAAAAACGTACCATTTATTGGCCCACCTGTGGGTCTACGCTACAT
>NW_007491448.1:0-280 GCF_000475195.1 Diaphorina citri
CCATTTCCGTGATGTATCAATTCCGTTTGCTGAATTTTTCCCCGCCAGGAAATGCACTTTCTCCCTCCTCCCTCTTCCGGAACTTTTGTTGCGAATACAACAGGGTGGAATTTTTTTCCCTTTTTTCTTTACAGAGAGGGAAAAAACCTATCCATAAAATCAGCATCCGTCTTCATTTTCTTTTGTGCCATGTCGAAGATTTGAGACCCCGGGTTCAATAAAGAGAGGAGGAAGAAGAGGAAAAGGAGGAGGGAGAAAAGACGAGAGGGGGGGGGGGGGA
>NW_007491449.1:0-280 GCF_000475195.1 Diaphorina citri
TCCTCCCCAATTCATCCTACATAAAAAAGACTGTGAAAAAAACTCTTTCTCCTTTGATTGTAACAATACTGAATCTTACAACAGTCCTATTCAACTTCATGAATTACTTCTAGCCCTCAAAACTTGCACATCTAAAGCCGCCGGTCCGGACGGTATTTCCTTTATTTTATTGAAAAACTTACCTAACAATGCTCTCGCCAAGCTACTTGATATCTATAATTTCATCTGGTCTACAGGGAGGTTCCCAGTGGCGTGGGGTAATTCCTTAATAGTACCCCTT
>NW_007491450.1:0-280 GCF_000475195.1 Diaphorina citri
GAATATTAATTCTTACCTACGTCTGAAGTAAATCATAATCTTAGATGATTCAAAGATAAACCACATTAACGAGAAGTACCTATATTCATTTAGAGTTGGCACTTCTTGTAAAAATAAAAACATTTGAAGCGAACTACTAAGTCCACAAGCCTCTAGATCAGGTTTGGATATATTATGTACCTGTTGCCAAGGGCACAACTCTGACGAAAGCATCAGGTTTAGGTGCAATTTAAACCTTTGGCGGAATTTTCTGCCAATGAAAAATAAATATTCAGGAGCC
>NW_007491451.1:0-280 GCF_000475195.1 Diaphorina citri
TATCAATAGAAACCTATTTTTTGTACATGAAAATATGGCTTAGTAATCAATTGTTTTACTAAATAGGTAAATTTAGATAAATAGTCGCAAAAGTGGTCTCATAATTAGGTATGTAGATTTCGGTCAAGCTCGAAATCTTGTCCACCATCGATGAATTCGGTGATTCATATTAATGTCCGATCTTACCACAGAGAGTTTTTTTTAAGAGGTTTGACAGAGGGAACTGTAACTGCTATGGTCTTATCCTCCCGAAATCGAAGAGAGAAGGAAGACAGGATAG
>NW_007491452.1:0-280 GCF_000475195.1 Diaphorina citri
ACGTCACAGATATTCTTTGATGTCAATTTCGAGCTTCAACGAGAGATGAGTAATGAGTGAGTTAGTGAGTCAGTTGCACAGGATCATATAAAGGACTGCTCTTTTCAGAGAATAACAAACAAAGCATCTGCCAGTCTGTGACTGGTTAAACTTCACAGCCAAAGCCACATTACATTAGTACTTGAGTAAGTTACGTAGCACCATAAAGGAATGCTCTTTTTAGTGAACTTTCAAACTAGAGTGAGTGAATGAGTGTGTGAGTGAGTTACATCATAAAGGA
>NW_007491453.1:0-280 GCF_000475195.1 Diaphorina citri
TGGGTAAACGCCACATAATGCCCCTGGATTGCATAACCAAAGTGCCGGAAAACTTTAAGGCCGTTGAGCATGTCGACAACGATGTCCGATCGAGCTGAAACTTTTTAGGTAGTGTTTTCTGACTAAATGGAATTAGAAATCGAGTGATATTCAAGACTTTTCCAAGATTTTTTTCCCACCTCTATAGCTAAGGGCCAGTCTAATGGACCTACCTCCCTCTGTGATACATTATAGTGAGAAATATGTAAGTATGGACCTACCTCCCTCTGTGATACATTAT
>NW_007491454.1:0-280 GCF_000475195.1 Diaphorina citri
ATAACTATATGCTAGATATTACAACTACAATAACTACATGCTAAATATTACTACTACAATAACTATATGCTAATGTAGTACAACTACATGCTAAATATTATAACTACAATAACAATATAGATACTAATGTAGTACAACTACAATAACTACATGCTAATGTAACTCAAGACTCAAGTGAGAAGACCATGAACTTGAGAAGTCTAGTGATTACGATTATGATGTTGCAAAACATTTTGCCCTCAGCACTCCGTGCACTATTATTTATTGGTTTTTATTCTCT
>NW_007491455.1:0-280 GCF_000475195.1 Diaphorina citri
TTCCTTCTCTCTTCGATTTCGGGACGACAGGACCTCCATTGTTACAGTTCTCTCTATCAAACTTTTTTTTTAAGCCCAAGAAGAAACTGGGACACTGGCCGTTTGGCCTCCAAAGGCCATTTTTTTTTATGGAGTAAGCCTAGTGCTCTTGCTACATACAGAGGTATTTATTTTTTTACTGCTCTTATTTTACATTTCGTTGTGTTTTATTGTTTTCCTTACATAGTAAGTGTTTTTAATTTTGTTCTCTCTTTTTCTTTACGACACTGAGAGCAACAGG
>NW_007491456.1:0-280 GCF_000475195.1 Diaphorina citri
AACTGATGCGGACACCTTGAAAGTTGTACTTTATATGTACACAATTATTATTTTATTAATTGTCCACACCATTTTGATAGGTACTTGTATTTTCCTTGCGGAAATGATTTCGATGGCGTGCCATGACCACTGCCATCTTGGATTTCCTATGACTATCGTTTAGTACAGACGCAATCACGCCAAAAGAGGGAAAACGAGCTTCAAAGGAGGGGAAATTTTGAAATTAAAATACAACTAATCTGTTAAAATTAAAATAAAGGAGGGGAAATTTTGAAATTAA
>NW_007491457.1:0-280 GCF_000475195.1 Diaphorina citri
TAGGTCAACCGTCAAGTCTATCTTAGTCGTATTAAACTAGTGAGAGGTGGAATTTAGTTTCTATTAAATTGTTTCTGATGTTTTGGCATTTGGGGACCTAATTATAAGCAAAACAAATAGAAGAAATGATTCTTTGAATAATATTATGTACAATCATTCTTTATCTGCTCCATTGAGCTAAATCTTAAATTCTTCATAGGGTTTTTCATTATACAATTTGACAAAAATTGTCGTTGGGCTTTCTGTCTGATCATTTTTACAAATGGTGACACTGACATAC
>NW_007491458.1:0-280 GCF_000475195.1 Diaphorina citri
TATTTTAATTGAACACTTCATAAACTGTGTACCTACCTACATGTTTCCAGATATAGGAGCTCCAAAGCTCACGAATGTCATGAGTGAAAGTGTTCACAGTTTTCAGAATTCCTAGCGTTTGTAATGAAAGCTTCTCAGCTTCTCACTCAATCTACTAACGGAGCTGAATACGCAGAAAACTTCTAGCTTTATAGGCAACTAGGTACGCAAAATGATGATCTGTGATCTGTGTAAACTAGATTTACTAGATACCTTCACATATGAATTCGGAGAAAAATAT
>NW_007491459.1:0-280 GCF_000475195.1 Diaphorina citri
CCACAAGTTTGGCCATGCCTCGGGATGAACTAGCGGGATTCCGGAGCGAAGCGACGGAATTCAGCTAGTATTTCATATTTCTACAAGGAGGAAGAATACAATGGATGGTTATTTTACCAATAACAAAAGAGAAAGAGGAGGGGGAGGAGGAGGAGGAGGTAGGAAAATAGATAGAGATAGGTGGAGGAAATGGTGATATTAAAGAGAGAGAGAGAGAGAGAGAGAGCAAATAGAAAGAGACAAAGAGAGTAATGAGAGGGAAGTGATTGAGTTAGAGAGG
>NW_007491460.1:0-280 GCF_000475195.1 Diaphorina citri
AGAGGGAGGGAAAGGAGGGGGGGGGGGGTAGAAGATTACTGTGTATGTTTTAATTTGTAACTTTAGCATTTTTTCATCCCCCCCAATAAAAAGAATGTCTCAATATAAACAGGGCCTTATCTAGGTCCTAGGAGAGATAGGACCTCTTGCCTCCTGACCTTGAAAAAAAAGTTGGCAGTCGATCAGCATTTTAACCTCAAAGAGAGAGAGAGAGAGAGGAAGGATCATGCTTTGGCAGGACAGGAAACTTGAGATTTTGATACTTTCTCTCTCTCCCTCT
>NW_007491461.1:0-280 GCF_000475195.1 Diaphorina citri
CCCCCCCTCCTGCCCCCCCCCCCCAATTTCTGTGGTGTAGTGTCTAGCACAGAGGACCCTGGATCTGCAGTTTGATGGTTCGAGTCTAACTTTTCAGTTGATTTTTTAATTTCTATTTTTTTTTTCTATTTTTATTTCAAGATCACTGCCGTTTCTCTTTGAAACAACTGCTACATTAGACTCATGTGGTCTGTGTCGTAGCATGCCCATCCCGTAGTATGTACCTCATCAGATGGGCGATAAGAGACACAATACAAAAAAAAAAAAAAAAAAAAAAAAA
>NW_007491462.1:0-280 GCF_000475195.1 Diaphorina citri
ACTTTCTCATTTCACGGGAATGAAATCGGCTGCCTCAATATGGTCCTCATGATGCTTATCTGAAATCATCACTAATCCAGTTGCCAAACGGTGGTGTCACATAACTTCAGGGTAGAAGAGAAATGCCTGCTAAAGACCTCAAGGTCGCTCTCAGTCTTCCAAAGGCCATTACACAGCCGCTATCAGTAGATCAGTAACTGTGTAGGTATAATGCTGACAAATGAAAATCTCTTCTAGGCATATCATGCCATTAAATAACAAGACACGAGACTTTATACCA
>NW_007491463.1:0-280 GCF_000475195.1 Diaphorina citri
CCAGCGTGCAGCGGTTAGGTGGTAATGAAAATAGTTAGGTACCCATTACCCATGATTGTTAGTTGTGGGTAAAGAAAGTGAAGGGAGCAAAGTGTTTAGAAAAAATTGCGGTAAAGTTTGAGGTGTAGTTGGTGAAATGATTACACTCTACAGCCAGGGCCGTATCCAGGATTTCGTCGACGGGGGGCTGAGAATCTAACGATCTTACGATCTTCTTGAAACCGTATCCCTTCTTGATTTTTCCAATTTCGTCAGGTCATAGACTTTAGCCAGGATCTCT
>NW_007491464.1:0-280 GCF_000475195.1 Diaphorina citri
TTAGCAGTTACACTTTCATTAAACTTATTTAGCA
Organism: Diaphorina citri; assembly: GCF_000475195.1. NCBI lineage: Eukaryota > Metazoa > Arthropoda > Insecta > Hemiptera > Psyllidae > Diaphorina > Diaphorina citri. The sequence goes on from NW_007491464.1 coordinate 35, forward strand.
GGTTACATTCTGGTGTTCTCGTGTTCACCCAGCACCGAAATGGGAATCTGTTGAGAGGCATACTACGGGATGGGCATGCTACGACACAGACGACATGAGTCTAATGTAGCAGTTGTTTCATTGCTACGAAATTAAAACGGCGGTGAAACACTCAACTTTTTTTTTTAGTGAAATCTGACTTCGTTTGATTTTCTCTTTCAGACTTCTCAACATGACGCTTATCAATGAAACCAGTTCCAAACATTT
>NW_007491465.1:0-280 GCF_000475195.1 Diaphorina citri
TTCTTAATAAATAATCTTCAGCTTCACCACAAATTCATGATTCGCATAAAATTCCCTACGCAAAAAGCACATCGATTCCCATGTAAAACAAAAAACAAGCGAAGCATTGGCTGTCCAGTTAGGAACTCGACACTTGTATTTCGGAGTTTACAGGTTCGTGCCCCGTACATAAAACACATTGGATTGGCCGAGAGCTTATCAGCTGTTTCTCATGTCAATGACCTCAACAGTTGATTGGTAGTCCATCCTGGAATGTTCTGCGATCTGATGACAGAAATAA
>NW_007491466.1:0-280 GCF_000475195.1 Diaphorina citri
CCCATATTTTCTGCTTGGCCTTTGTACGACTCGACACTCGACTATTGAACACAGGTCATTTTCAAATTCAAATGTCCACATTCTGATTCACATGACCATACTGCCATACTCCTGATTGAAAAACATTGAAGTTTTCTATGACTCTTGTTGAACGAACACATAACATGAACGAACGAACACACTGCTTAGCCTCTTTGCAAAACAACCCTATTTCAGGGTGCACTCAGCCTCGTCAGGACGACAAATTCCAAAACTATTTTTGTTATCGTCCCGGAATCGA
>NW_007491467.1:0-280 GCF_000475195.1 Diaphorina citri
TTTTCTTTCCCTTTTATCCCATCCTAGTGTAGGACTGTCTCTCATCTTTTCCCCTTCCTCCATTTCAACCTCCCTAACTGCCTCCCTCGTCTTTTAATCTCTTCCTTCGTTCTTCCCTCCCCTTGCTACTCTCTTCCTCTTCCCCTCTCTTCCGCCCCACCTGTCCTTCTCTGTGTCCCATATTTTTCACTTTTCCCTTCCTCCTCTCTCTTTTGTCTCTAGTGTGTCATAATTTAATCTTTTGTGTTAAGAAAAGTACAAGATGTTAAGCCAGAAAAAA
>NW_007491468.1:0-280 GCF_000475195.1 Diaphorina citri
GTTAGTAGGGTATGTGCTCGTAGGTGCACGTCAGAGTTTATAGCTTTTTTCTTGATTATTGCTTTTTTTGCATTCGTAGGTACCTAATTATTGTTTCTAACTTCCGGAGCAACCGGGCAACAAAATTTTAGAGCACAATACATGCAAGTCCGTTTTTTGTTGAGGATTGAGGTCTCCAAAAAAGTGGTTTTGGAGCAGCACTTTTTTTTTCAAGTCTGTAAAAGTTACTTTCTTACTTTAGTTTTTAGCCCGTCCTTCCTTTATTATTACGATAGTAATA
>NW_007491469.1:0-280 GCF_000475195.1 Diaphorina citri
AACTTTACCAGCACCGAATACCCTGTCTACCAATTGTCTTTCTCCCTTTGCTCGACCCTTTCAACCTATGAGAACATTACCTAACCTAAATAATACCAATTCTAGTCATTTTAGTCAAACCCTAGATAACTCACCTATCCATAGCACTTCTAGTCTATCGCCCCTTGCCCAGTCCTTTATCCCTAGATTCTCTAGTCATACTAACAATAATTATTCTAGTCATTCAAGTCCAGCCCTAGATAATTTAACTGTCCCTAGTAGCTCGTTACTTATCACTACT
>NW_007491470.1:0-280 GCF_000475195.1 Diaphorina citri
CACACTATCCCATCAGGATAAAATCCGCCCCGGGCGGGGATCGAACCCGCGGCCTAGCGCTTACAAGGCAGACGCTCTACCAAGTAAGCTAGCTAGGCTGGCTATTCATAGGTTTGGTTTTGCAGCTGACTAGGCGTTACTAAAAAGTCGCGCGTCTACGCTTCAAATGTGAGATCAGCCTTTAGTGAGACAAACCTTTAGTTCTAGTTCCTATTTTGTCCACCAGGTTTTGACGTGTACATAGATGAACACGGAGATGCGGAGGGCAATTACAGTGTTG
>NW_007491471.1:0-280 GCF_000475195.1 Diaphorina citri
TATTATCTTCCTAAGTGAATATAATGCTATGAAATTTATAAGTACCCTAGAGACCTATTCAACAAACACATTGCATACGAGTACATCCGAGTGCAATAAGAGAGTAAATAGTAAAGCAGCTCACCGGAATAAATCCTTGCAATAGACACAGAAGTATCTCTATTCTCCTAACCCTTGAATTAGACACAATACATGTACGAGTATCTGCCTTGTAAACCCTTGCATTAGACCTAGAAGCACCTCGTTACGTAGCCTGAATACCTACAATGACTGTGTGCGT
>NW_007491472.1:0-280 GCF_000475195.1 Diaphorina citri
ATATTAGTGCTGTATTTTGTTGGTCTGTTGGCTGTGATACTGTGGGAGGATGTGTTTGGCTCCTTTGATCATTGGAATCTCCTGGTGTTGGGGTTCCTTGTGTGCCTACAAGTCTGATGGGTTTGATTGCTGTTGTGTTGGCATGTATGTGTTTGCTCTTGACGTGGCTAGAATATCCAGATTTGGATTTGCATACCATGTTGCATATTGTGCATTTGAGATCATCTGGATATGGTGGTGGATCGTTTCTGTTTTGGGTTTGGTGGTTCTCTTTGATATG
>NW_007491473.1:0-280 GCF_000475195.1 Diaphorina citri
CATCCGTGTGAAAACAGGGATAAAAGGAAACGGACTGGCAGTGATTGTCAACACTTACCAAAAATCTTACTAATTTTTACAATTCTCAATACTGTTGCGTATCTAAACTCCGCTTCCAAAAACGCATTCCAAGGACCCGTTTGTTCTCGGTAGAACACAAAATGATGCCACAACCTTCTACACTTCCATGAAAATGTCCAAATTTGGAAATCACACACATGCCAAACCAACTCATTCGGGGAACTCTTCCTCTCATCGCACTTCCTCGTAATGGTCACCA
>NW_007491474.1:0-280 GCF_000475195.1 Diaphorina citri
CAAGTTTTTTTATTATTATTATTATTATTATTTTTTTTTGAGGTTTGATAGAAAGAGCCGTACCTGCTAAGGTCTTGCGGTCTCGAAAGACAGGAGAGAAGAAAGACAGGATGGGAGAAAGCCAGCGGTTCCTAAAACAAACCTTATCCCTTTAGGATAAAATCCCCCCCGGGTGGGAATCGAACTCGCAGGTTACAAGGTAGAAGCTCTACCCTCCAAGCTAACTAACTAGGCTAACAAGGCTGTCACAAATATTTTTTTTTTTTTTTTTTTTTTTTTT
>NW_007491475.1:0-280 GCF_000475195.1 Diaphorina citri
AATCGACAAAAATCAGAAAATTTGTATTCAACACCTTCAGAGGAAAAAGTAGCAGGAAGTAACCCGTCCTCTACAACCTAAAAATCATCTCGTAATTTGAGTCATGAGTCGTCACTTTTTTTGTAATTTCACAATCAAGGAAATATTCAAGTTTAATCAGATTTCCTTTTGAAGAAATTATAGTGCTACTAAGTTTGCGCTTAAATTTACTTAATACCATAGTCACCCTGTAACATTCCACACCAATAAACAGATGGAAATGAGCCAGGTTTTAGGCACA
>NW_007491476.1:0-280 GCF_000475195.1 Diaphorina citri
TTGAGGTGTCACGCAGTCGATGACCAGACGAGACTTGACGTTAGCCATGCCTGAGGTGGCGAGGTCATTCTGCTCTTCGAATCCGGACTGTGGAAGAAAATGAAGATGTGATCGTCGAAAGTAGATCTAAAAAGGTCGCAGTGGGCTTATTTCTCTGAAGAGAGAGAGCAACCAGATATTAATAGTAAAGCAAACTAGCTAACATGCTATTGAGTTTTCATTCTAAAAAAAAAAAAAAACAGGAAGGAAAAAATAAAAAAGTTGGAATCTTTTTGAGCTC
>NW_007491477.1:0-280 GCF_000475195.1 Diaphorina citri
GATACAGAATGATTCTAATGTATGAAATAGAGATGGTAAAGTTACACCAGAGAGTACCTGAAAACAAAAAGTGGGATAATGGCACATCCACCCAAAACAAAGAAAATAGGTATAACATAGATAATCATCGTTTATGTAATGAACCGAATACACGTTTACATGATTATTCTTCATCATCCCTGTAAGTACTTCTGTACTTTTAGGGACCATAACTTCTTATTATGCAATGTACCTATTCTTGATTTAATTCATTTTTCATAGGTATTTCATTGTTATTTTC
>NW_007491478.1:0-280 GCF_000475195.1 Diaphorina citri
GAGTTCAGATTATGAGAATGTTAAAGCGCTAGACCGCGGGTTCGATTGCCTCCTAGGGCGGATTTTATCCTGAAGGTATAATATGCGTCTCGTATCCTGTCTTCCTTCTCTCTTCGCTTTTGGAACCATATGAGACCTTAGCAGTAAGAATATTATTTGCGAGGGCGGCATTTTAATTCTGTTTTAATTTAAATGAAATTTGAACTGGGGAACTGTGAAATGTCGTTCCTCAATACGCTATGTGGAATTTTTCACCTCGACTTGGATTCGAACCACCAAC
>NW_007491479.1:0-280 GCF_000475195.1 Diaphorina citri
ACCATATTTGACCTATCGACCTCTCGTTTAGGTAGGTTATAGTGGATTGATTTATTATGCATACTGCACATACCAGTATACCTGATCTATATTTAGGTACAAGATTGTCACAAAAGATCTAACCAGGTCGCAGTGACCAAGGGCGTTTATTAAAGCCAATGGCCCTACTTACACCAATTAGGTACATTATATGTATCTATACATAAAATCTACCTATCTTTATAGTCAGGTAGGTCTGTATACCAAATTACCAAACCAATGACTTACTTCTATTGGGTAA
>NW_007491480.1:0-280 GCF_000475195.1 Diaphorina citri
GGGCTTTATTTCTACTATTTACTGTAGGCCGGACCTTGAAAATTTAGAGCATCCCCCCTCAATAACATCCTGGATACGGACCTTTCCTAAATTTTTTTCAGTTCAACCTCCGACAGGAAAATTCTCGTTTTATCTCAATCCCGAGTTGGTGCAAACCCCAGCAATATTTTCTTGCCATTAATCCAATAAAGGTACTATCCTGAGAATACATCTAGGTATACCATCCTGATGAAGCCAGGAATATTTATCTACATAATGTAGGTACTATAATTCCGACTAT
>NW_007491481.1:0-280 GCF_000475195.1 Diaphorina citri
TATAATCGTACCTTTATTACAGGTACAGTACGAAAGTTCCCCTCAGAGCTTTCGTTAGAAAAGAAGAATAAAAGAGGATCTCTCTCTCCTTTTCTTTCTCCTTTCTCTCTCTCTCTCTCTCTCCATTTCTTTCTCCTTTCTCTCTTCCTCCTTTTCTTCCCCCTCTCTCTCTCTTCATTTTCTTTCCAGTTTTTTAGCATTGTTATGCTGAGAGCTCACAGCCCTTTCTCTCTCTCTCTCTCTCTCTCTCTCTCTCTCTCTCTCTCTCTCTCTCTCTCTT
>NW_007491482.1:0-280 GCF_000475195.1 Diaphorina citri
CGAAAATGCGAAACAGATAACATTAAACGAAAACGAACCGCACATGAAATTCTGATATTTTAAAAACTCATTGTTATTTTAAAAACTCATTGTTAACACAGACCCGAAACGTCCGAACAATAAGGTACGTGCCAACTTGAAGTCCCATAAAAAGTATAAGTTAAGTGTGAGTGTTGGCAAACCAAAAATGTCATTTAATTCTTGAATATTTGATACCTTTTATTTGTATCAAATGCCTAAATAGCTTAAATTTATCTAGGAACCTATCTACTTCGGTAGG
>NW_007491483.1:0-280 GCF_000475195.1 Diaphorina citri
GATTGCGGCGGAAAGTGACCGCTACGTCGCGCGTGGCATCGGATGCACGACGCGCAATGTAACTGAAAACACATTTTGCATGACGAACTTTTTTTCAAACATTAATCGCCAGCCTAGTTAGCTTAGTTCGTAGAGCGTCTGCCTTGTAAGCGCCAGGCCGCAGGTTCAATTCCCGCCCGGGGCGGATTTTATCCTGAAAGGGTAATGTTCGTTCTCGGAACGGCTGGCTTTCTCCAATCCTGTCTTCCTTCTCTCTTCGATTTCGGGACGATAAGACCAT
>NW_007491484.1:0-280 GCF_000475195.1 Diaphorina citri
GTTACTTCGGTTTACATTAGTTGTTGAATTTTCAATTTATATTGAGGGATTAATTTAAAAAAGTTTCCATTTATTTTTTGTTCGATACAAATCTCTCAATATAAAAACTTTACTACATATGACTACAACTTTACTTTCGAACTTTAGTTCTATATACTTATCTTATCTTTGTTAGCCTCATATATCTTGATAACTTTAGTTGTATATACTTACCTTATCTTTGTTAGCCTCATATATCTTGATAACTTTAGTTCTATATACTTACCTTATCTTTGTTAGC
>NW_007491485.1:0-280 GCF_000475195.1 Diaphorina citri
ATGGATTAAGTACGAATAAAGCAGAATCATTTCTTTTACTTGTGAACAACAGAAAAACGAACGTTGTAATATTGTTAAAAATTAAAACTCTTAATTTACATCATCCAAGTCATTACAGGTATACGGGACCCAACTGGTAGTAAGCCCGGGACCCAGTTGGTAGTCGACTACCTTAAGAAAAAAGGTCATGGGACCGAATTGGTGTTCTTCCGATTTAAAACACACACACACACACACACACACACACACACACACACACACACACACACACACACACACA
>NW_007491486.1:0-280 GCF_000475195.1 Diaphorina citri
AGTACCGTTTACAGGTGGAGTAGAACCGTTTACAGCTGGAGTAGTACCGTTCAGGGGAGTAGTATTGTTTGCAGGTATAGAGGCTGGAAAATGAGGACAGACATGATCAAAATTGTGTCATCCAACATCCAACAAATACATATGAATTTTTGTAGCGGACCTAAGAGCTTTTTCCATGCTTCTTTTACTATTGCAAATATATCATAGCGTGTACTTACTTGTAGGGGTAGCATTGATCAGAACTGAAGCGAACACGACCAAGACGATGATAGACAGAACT
>NW_007491487.1:0-280 GCF_000475195.1 Diaphorina citri
AATTTCCATTTCTATTGAAATTTCAGACTGGAATGACGTTGGGGAAAAACATGATGCGGTTTTGAATTGAAAACTAGAAAGTAAAAATCCCATTGGAAATAAGCATGGCGCGTGTCTGGGTATAGCTTTGTAATATTGGCATACAATTACAATATTATACACATTACCTACCTATATTACAACAAATCATAGTCCTATAAGGCAGTGTTTCTTAATTGGTGTTCCGCGGAACCTAGGGGTTCCGCGAGCTGACTGCAAGGGTTCCGCGAGATATTTTGGA
>NW_007491488.1:0-280 GCF_000475195.1 Diaphorina citri
CCTTGGGGACTTCGCCTGAGGCGCCTTCCGTCAAACCAGGGGCCTCCTCTCGTTACTCTGTAACTCTGTAGCATTAGGTATTTTGTATGAGAAGCATTAGGTTCAATGTGAAGAGAAATCAGGGCCCCTGGAGAATTCGCCAGGAGGGCGAAATTCGTCTGACCAGGGGCCTAAGGTTTTGTTGGGGTTGAAAACTCAACTGGTAAAGGAGCTTTAAATTATTTTTACACTTTTCAAGACCCCTCAGTATATCCCGTGGGAATCTGGGAATGCTATATAA
>NW_007491489.1:0-280 GCF_000475195.1 Diaphorina citri
CCTATCAATACTTAGCCTTGTACATAATCACCTGATACGCATCCACCTACACACTAATTGGATAGAACAGTTGACACATGACACACAGTGTATGTGCATAAGCATACCTACCTGGTTAGTAACTGCAATTCTTAGTAAACGAGCTATAGAACGCCGTACTACTAACTAAAATGCAAAGTGCATTATTTGATATATAAATCTCCAACTTGACAATAGAAGTATAGGTACCTACTTCTTGAACTCTTGACACTACCTTCCTACAATGGAATATAATGGATAT
>NW_007491490.1:0-280 GCF_000475195.1 Diaphorina citri
TTTTTCTTCTCCGACAAAGGGGTCTTTGTAGTTGTAGTGCGCCTTTGTGTGTTAAACGCCCTATTTCTGTGAAAAAATGAACTTTAGAGACTGAACTTATTACATTAGAGAAGACAAAGACATAGGGGACGTCATGTCAATTTGGTCTTGATGAGAAGTACCTAAGTTGATGGGACGAAAATAGAAGCAACGATAAGCAGCTAGGAGACATAATAAAGATGAGACAAGAAGATAGGAAGGTAGGAGACACGAGATGATAAATGTATACAAAACAAATTGA
>NW_007491491.1:0-280 GCF_000475195.1 Diaphorina citri
ACCAGTGTTATTATAGGGTTAGGTTAAACACAAAAATCTGGTGTTAACATCACAAGACTTTCCTTGGTACTTGGTCAGCTTGGTCAGAATTCACGTCAATGGGAAATTGGTACAAACAGGACCAACACAAATGATCAGTGACCAGTGTTATAAGGTTAGGTTAAACGCATAAAGGATATTTCACAATTTGAGCAATGACCAAGTTTATTGTAGGGTTAGGTTAAACACAAAAAGGAGCTTTCTTTTTTCATTGTGGCTTCTGAATAATTACCACTTTTTT
>NW_007491492.1:0-280 GCF_000475195.1 Diaphorina citri
TTTTACGACTTTTCTCCAAATTGAAACCAGATTTATGTGTCCAAGAGGATATTTTGTTGAGAATCTTGTAATTTGTAGTGTATTAGAATGAATTTGTTCTGATTTTAAATAATTATTATGCTAATCGGCAAGAAGGTAGATAGGTAGGTCCTATGTATGGACATTATTATACAAGTAGATATTTAGGTACCTTCATACTTATGTTTCTACGACACTGACCATACGAGTCTATTGAACTTTTTTTTTTTTTTCATGAGATAAAAGACAAAGTTTTTTTTTT
>NW_007491493.1:0-280 GCF_000475195.1 Diaphorina citri
TGTGTGTGTGTGTGTGAGAGTGAGTGAGTGAGTGAGAGAGAGAGAGAGTTCGTGCGTGAGTGAGTGAGAGAAAGAGAGGGAGAGAGATGGAGGGAGGGGTAGGGGGTGGGTTATCAACTGGGAAAACGCATAATGTTTTCCGATAAGCCGATTTTCGTTTATTATCTATCTCTCTCTCTCTCTTCCCTTCCCTTCCCTTCTACTCTCTCTCTCTCTCTTGTGGTGTGATGGTTGTTAAGTTGAAAATTGCTAGTCCCCTGAGTCTCGTCATTTAGATACA
>NW_007491494.1:0-280 GCF_000475195.1 Diaphorina citri
TTCTCTTTTCTTTACTCGATCGAAACGAAAATGTGTCTACCCCGATGCGACGCAAAGCTGAAAACTTGCACCTTTTTAGGTTGCTTTTATTCCTGTTTTGTTGTTGTTGTAGCAGCGGTGTAGATGCACCGAAGGGGGTTCATGGTATCTAACCAAAACACGCGCAAAGCTGATTAACTTCAGTGATCCGTTGAAGTGAAACAAAGGACAAAGAAAGTATAAAACAGCCTTTTTTGGCGTCACCCAGTATTTGATAACAAATCAATCCATTGATGGACGC
>NW_007491495.1:0-280 GCF_000475195.1 Diaphorina citri
CTACACCCGGGGGAGGGCAGAAAATAAGCAAAATCATAACAAACGAACAGAAAAACAACATGTCTACTGTAAAAAGGGTGATTAAAATTAAACACGAGAAATCAGATGGGGGAGGGGGGAATTTAACATGTAAAAATGAAGGGATAGCAATGAACAATAAAATAAACTAATCAAAAATTAATAAATGATTCTACATTAAATAATACCAGGATAAAATCAGCAAAGAATAATAAGGCAGGGCCCGTGCACTAGCTTATAGAACTAAAGCTTAACACCCGAC
>NW_007491496.1:0-280 GCF_000475195.1 Diaphorina citri
GCGGGAATCGAAGCCGCGGCCTAGCGCTTACAAGGCAGACGCGCTACCAACCAAGCCAACCAGGCTGGGCAAACCCGGTTTTAAAATATTTTTGCGAGACAAATATTGCCCTAGTTCCCACCCATCCTATAAACTTGAGTACTTAATAAAATTGCAGTGGAATTTTTCCCGTAAATTTTAAAATTCAATTAACAATTAAAAATCATGTTTCTTTACAAACTCGTTCTGTTCAAGGTGTTTTGGTTTTGGATCTAGTAGTAGATAATGATAGAAAATACCC
>NW_007491497.1:0-280 GCF_000475195.1 Diaphorina citri
CTATTTATTTGAACATATGAAAGTTTCTGAAGACTAAGTATTGCATCCGTAAAAACATGAATATTTGGATGCGAAGAAGAGAGATGTGAATGAAATGACTTACAATTTCTAAACACCAAAAGATTTTTACCACGCTCACTTGTCAGAAATTTAATAGTTGACATGATGATGTTGAAAAAATCGGGGGAATTTACATACAGCCACCATCATTTGTGATGGATAATAACTATTAATACTTACCTAACTAATGATGCTAAAGAACAAATGAATTTTACCCGAC
>NW_007491498.1:0-280 GCF_000475195.1 Diaphorina citri
TATAACTGGATATAATTGAACGAACGAATCAGGCTGAAAGTTTTGTTAAAGCTGGACTATTTTTATTTTAGTGTGAACTACGATTGCTAAGGTCACGTCATCCCGAAATCGAAGAGAGAGAAAGACAGCATAGGAGAAAGCCAGCCGTTCCGAGAACGAATCTTATCTGTTTTAACCCTCGTTACAGTTCAATCAACGCCCAGGGCGGATTTTATACTGATGGGATAATGTTCGTTCTCGGAACGGCTGGCTTTCTCCTATCCTGTCTTCCTTCTCTCTT
>NW_007491499.1:0-280 GCF_000475195.1 Diaphorina citri
TTTTTTTTTTTTTTTTTTTGCTGAAATTGTATCATAAAAGGTGGATGAAACATGACCTTTTTTGGTTAAAGTTGCAAATTTTGGTTCAGCATCATAAAGGGCTATCAATTTTAGCTGTCTTTTCAATGGTAACTTGTCTAGTGTCTACTTTTTTCATTGACTGATTTTCCCGTATTTCTTCTTTCGAAGCCTTTATCTAGGTACATATTAAATAGTTTACTTATGTTAATCTTATGTTATCTTATTTTAAGATAAAATAGAGCCTTCTTTAATAGCTGAT
>NW_007491500.1:0-280 GCF_000475195.1 Diaphorina citri
AGGTAATAATCAGAGTAGGGTCAGCGATACTACAACAACACCAACAACACGTTCCTGACCTACCTCCATGGGAAGTTCATAATTTAAGAAGGCTCCACGGCCAGCTTCAGCTTGCTCAGATAGCATTCTTCATTCTTTTTCCTTCCATTGATAGTAAATTGTGCAGAATTGAAAACAAACTGTGCAACGAAATTACCAATTGGACGCAGGAAGGCAGCTGTCAGTCACGGGGAGGGGGGGATCCGTCGCAACCCTCCGTGCATTTGGAGTATGGGACCCA
>NW_007491501.1:0-280 GCF_000475195.1 Diaphorina citri
GACAAAATTTGCACCACCACTTTCGTGTTCCTGGTAGAAAGACCTTTAATTTGATATATAGGTCGACCAGGTTTGGATGAGTCCTTCTATGGGCACAGACAGACAGACAGACGACACCGAAGCGAATACAATAGTCCGTCCCTTATACCTTTTTATTACTATTGTAATAATAAAGAGGAGGGACTAAAAATGAAACGTCTCCTACCGTATATCCAAGACACAGCGATGCTCTCGAACAGCACCGCTATGAGTATGGAATAACCAGCGGCATACTTGTCCA
>NW_007491502.1:0-280 GCF_000475195.1 Diaphorina citri
AATTCAAAATTCTGCTTTTCCATTGGCTATTACACTTGTAAGATACTTTTCCATACTTTGGTGATTTAGGGCACAGTTCAGGCAGAGTAGATAGGTATTGGTATTAGTATTAGTATTACCTGATAAGGTCTGACCGTCCCTAAAGCGAAGAGAGAATGACAGGACAGGAGAAAGCCAGTCGTTCCGAGAACAAACCTTATTATTTGAGGATAAATTCGAACCAGGAATCGAACTCGCGGTATGGGGTCCGATTACTCACGGGGCGAACTTTATTGCTTTA
>NW_007491503.1:0-280 GCF_000475195.1 Diaphorina citri
AACCATCTTTACCATTATCAATTTGCGTACTTTCTTCCAACTTCTTCAACTTGGCAGCTGTTTTCAGAGCAACATCAATATCGTTGGGATTGAAGTTGTTGTCCACTTTCCCCATGAGAGTTTCAATCTTGTGGATCTTGCCTATTTCATTCTTGACTCTCTCCGCTTGCTCTTTTCTCATCTTGGTTAGGATGTGTTTCAATTCTTCCTTTTGTTTCTCAGTAAGACAACAAGGATCAGGATGTGAGCCTTCAGGAATCTCGTCATGAGACACTTGTGA
>NW_007491504.1:0-280 GCF_000475195.1 Diaphorina citri
GCAGATGACATTCAGAATTAAAGAAAAATCGCTTAGCAACAAAAATTGGTGAGTTTATTTTTTATTCTTTGGGTGTGGTTGGGGGGGGGGGAACCTCGAACACTTTTGAAAGTTATGAAGGGAACCGCAATGAAAAAAGTTTGGCCACCCCTGCTCTATACCCATCAAGGTACATACGTAGGTACCTACCTATTTTGAAGTGTTAATAGATCTGTTGCGCTTACTTGGGTGATGTTTCAAAGTCATAGAGCAGGAAAAATGAGGACCAACGGAATTTTTC
>NW_007491505.1:0-280 GCF_000475195.1 Diaphorina citri
CAAATCAGGCTTGATTAATACAATGAGTTAAACAAGTTACAAGTGCTGGATAAGAGTATAAAAGTTGTTTCTAATCTTCCGAGGTGGACAATAAGGGGAAGTGAGAGCACTAGATTTGTACAGTCCCATATAAACTAGTTGCGTTTTTATGTTTAATTGAAATAAATTCAAAATGCTCCCAGCTCCCATGGCGTAGTGGTCACTGCGCTCTCCTTGCACGCGGGAGACCCGGATTCGATTCCCGGCGGGGTCAAGAAATTTGTATCATGCAAATGATTGA
>NW_007491506.1:0-280 GCF_000475195.1 Diaphorina citri
GCATGAAAACGGCGGTGGAACACTCATCTTAAAAAAAAAAAAATACGCTAGATAGAAGGAACTCTAAAGTCTATTAACTTGGGTCCTGAAGTCCCGGAATCGAAGACAGAACGAGGACAGGATAAGAGGAAGCCTGCCGTTCCGGGAACGAACCTTACCCTTCTTTGGTATAAGTAGGGCCATCGGCTATAATGAACGCCGCATGTCACTGCGACCTGGTTAGATCTTTTGTGACTCCCCTACTGTTATATCTTGAGGTCATGATACGATTGCTACATCC
>NW_007491507.1:0-280 GCF_000475195.1 Diaphorina citri
TTTTTTTTTTTTTAAGAAAGAGCCTTTGATTATGATGGCAGAAAAAAATGAAACGTAAAAAGAGCCAAAGTAAATGGTAATAGAAAATGAGGACCAGAGAGGGAGGAAGATAATAAAGTGATAGAGAGAGGAAAGGAAGGCGGGACCTGAGGGGAAGAAAGAGAGAGAGAGGGGGCTAAAGTAAATGTTAAAATAAAGACATGGAAAATAAAGAGATAGGTAGATCAAATAAATTCCACGAGAAGATATTATACGCTTTAATAACAGCTATACAAGCTGG
>NW_007491508.1:0-280 GCF_000475195.1 Diaphorina citri
ATCACCGTACTAATCGCTTACTATATCGCTGACCAACACGGGTTTATCGCACAAACTATCGCTTACACAAGACTGACTTATCGCTTACTATATCGCGGATTTATCGCTCGCACAAATCCAACACAAGACTGACTTATCGCTTACTATCGCTTACACAAGACTGACTTATCGCTTACTATCGCTTACACAAGACTGACTTATCGGTGGGTACCTACTCTCAATTTATAGCTCCCCGAGAGAGTGAGGAAGCACCTGGAATGTGCTAGAGAATTTCTCCTAA
>NW_007491509.1:0-280 GCF_000475195.1 Diaphorina citri
TCTTGACTTGAAATTTTTGAATATGATTGGTGTATTTATTGAAAATTATGGTGATTGTAAAATTGTGTGTGGAGCTGCAGAATTCGTTGTAGTTGTTTTGGAATGTTGTAGTTGTAGTACAACGATAACCAGATTATTGAATGCACGTGGTTATCTGTGATCTACTTCTAGGTGCAAATATCCAATACCTTGTAGATTACCCAGTACAACCAAACTCTCTCCCCGTCTCTATGCAAAATATGCTAGCCCATTGTGAAGAAAAAATATGAATAGCCTAATC
>NW_007491510.1:0-280 GCF_000475195.1 Diaphorina citri
GTTACCACATCATTTTCCACTTGCCAAGAACATCTCAGAATGGCCTAACTCAGCCCTGTTCATAACCACGGCCTCAAGCAAGTCAGTTTCAAGTCCTCATTATTGTGCAATCCGAAGATAGAAAGACTGGTCTGAAGTTTACAGCAATGAAGCACGATTCTCGAGAAGTAACTATAAGTTCATGATTCATGCAACATTGCAGACTGTAGATGAATAATCTCCCAGGAGGGGAATGGTCGTGACTTCACGGTCAATTATGACAAACAGTGGTTTTTATTTC
>NW_007491511.1:0-280 GCF_000475195.1 Diaphorina citri
TGAATTGACCAAATCTCTCTCGACTACATCACATCACGAAAGAGAAAATCGTGTGCATTGTGTAAATTTTGGAAATCGGTTCAAGACTACAGATTCACAATAGAGGATGGACGTGAGTCTGATGAAGGAAAAGATCAACACTATGTGTCAACACTAATTGTCCAGTTTAGAAGTCAATGGAAATCCCATTATTGAATATATGGCATACATGTCGTAGGATATTATTGAAGAAAGCCTCTGTGATCCTTGAGGATGCAGGAGTTTACGACATGTACCGGGT
>NW_007491512.1:0-280 GCF_000475195.1 Diaphorina citri
CTTTCGCCCAAAGTCCCGATATTGTCCCGCTTTAGCTGGTCCGAACCTAATATTATCATTGAGAGCAATGATCTCGGGGAAAAAATCCATTTTACGATTCCAATATTGTACAATATTATGTATCGAAATATTTGAAATGTTTATGTTTATACCTACCTAGTTAAGTGGGTATATAAACATCCACCTAACTAGGTGGGTATACAATATGTTTGTACCTCACCCCCCCCCTTCGTCCAAAAAGGACTGCGTCCCGCTTTGGGCCAAAAAAATTATGGTCACC
>NW_007491513.1:0-280 GCF_000475195.1 Diaphorina citri
TTATCCCGAAAGCGAAGAGAGTAAAAAGACAGGATAGGAGAAAGTCAGGCGTTCCGAGAAAGAACCTTATCTATTTGGGATAAAATCCTCCCCCGGGCGTTAATCGAACCCGCGACTTGGAAATATTAGGTTATTTGTATTCAATGTGTATGTATACCACAAAAAAGTACGTTGTATTTCACAGAGGTACGTACCTACATGTTCATATTTCTTCTGTTTCACAGACTCCTGGTGCAGTCTCTAGACACGGAACAGTCAGGCTGGGTACCGACCAGTGTCT
>NW_007491514.1:0-280 GCF_000475195.1 Diaphorina citri
GGATGGGGGCTCGTCAAGAGTGGACGGGGGAACGGAAGAGGCTGAAAATATGAAACGAAAGAGTACCAAAATCAAATCTCTACTAGTGTTCAAGCGTCACGACGGGTGTCCATGATATCTTTTATTTAACTGAGAAATGTGCCGCCATTTAAGGCCAAAATTTTCAAAAAGGGCGAAAAGAGTTCAACTTGCTCAGGACTTGTATAATTCGGCTCAAGTTGCTCAAACTTCAACGAACAAAAGTTCTGAACAAGGCAAAGTAACACAGAGGTTCGATAAA
>NW_007491515.1:0-280 GCF_000475195.1 Diaphorina citri
TTACTTTTGAGCTTCATGGTTAATGGCTCCCTTGGGCCTGGTGAGCTTTACAGAGGCTGGTTATGTCAGTCGCAAGTCGCCCCTCTCAACAATGTTCAGCCTATTTCTCAGCTTCGTTTTCAAGTTGCCAAAATGCAAGTTTTTACAATAATTATTTTTTCACTATCAACACTCAACTTCTGTGATTAGAAAGATAAAAACTAAACTAGAGATGGGAAAAGAACGTACGAACGAACTGTAGGAACTTGTTCTTTGAAAAAGTTCGTTCCTGAACGGAACT
>NW_007491516.1:0-280 GCF_000475195.1 Diaphorina citri
AAGAAAAGAATAGAAATGTGACTCTGCCATGGAAATTGCTCGTCATAGGAAGTCTGAGCTCTCTAAGTTTCTACTCAGGGGAATGTTCTCAAAAGCAATATGTATATCCGAAGGAATTGTCCCTGGTCCCAATCAAAGCACATCCTTAAATAGTAACAATCCTTGGGGATTACTGAATCAGTGAATCCCCATGTTGCAGAACACATGACACCTCGTATTCCATTTGACAGTGATGAACGAGTTTTAACTAAAAGTTTCCAAATCAATCCATTCAATCGAT
>NW_007491517.1:0-280 GCF_000475195.1 Diaphorina citri
CGTTTCTCACCCTTCTGTTAACTGAGGGAGAGTCAGAAACTAATCCTACAGCCTACCTGAGATTTCAAACCATCACTTTGAATGCCCTTATAGACTTCAAAATACGAGTAGAACAGTCTTGGTTTTTAACGCACCAAGCTATTTCCACTTTCTACTAGTACTTACTTTCCGTGTCCGCTTTGACCAATGACCATGTCAGATGCTCCTCTTCCAATATTCTGCTACTTGGATCGCCGCATCATTTACAAGCAGCAGGTCTTGTTCGTTGCAGGTAGCAGCT
>NW_007491518.1:0-280 GCF_000475195.1 Diaphorina citri
AGGTACTGATTTTCTCTAATCACGATCGAATAAACTACGGGCTAAAAAATTCCCGGAGGGACGGACCCAGCTTGTTTAAATGGTAAAATAATATCCCATTTTGTGAGCGAACATAACATTCTGTTCATTTACGAAGGTTGCCCGTTTCAAAAAGTCCATTAAAACGAGTGATAACATAAATACTAAATACCATTATAATAACATGTGTTTCTGTTATTGTCATGTACCTAGATATTGTTCATGATTCAACAGTTAACTGTTAATAGCTAGTCCGTACGTA
>NW_007491519.1:0-280 GCF_000475195.1 Diaphorina citri
TAGGAGAGTAGGAGGTAGGAGGAGGAGAAGAAGGAGGAGAATGATTAGGAGAGTAGGAGGTAGGAGGAGGAGGAGAAGGAGGAGAATGATTAGGAGAGTAGGAGGTAGGAGGAGGAGAAGAAGGAGGAGAATGATTAGGAGAGTAGGAGGTAGGAGGAGGAGAAGAAGGAGGAGAATGATTAGGAGAGTAGGAGGTAGGAGGAGGAGGAGGAGGAGAAGATGAAAAGAAGGAAATATTTTTGAGGCTATTCGGGGTCTTGTGTTATTTTCACGTTAATTT
>NW_007491520.1:0-280 GCF_000475195.1 Diaphorina citri
AACTTTTTGATAATGGAAACTACACTCACAGGCGAAAATAAGGAAGGTAAAAATGGGACAGCTTGATTAGGGAACCTTTCAATATGAACATTTCCATTGAAACTTTTGGGAGTCAGCTCCCAGGGCGTAGTGGTCACTGCACTCGCCTTGCACGCGGGAGACCCGGGTTCGATTCCCGGCGGGGTCAAGAAATTAGTATCAAGCAAATGATTGACTCCGTGACTGGATGTTGCGGGGCCCACTCAGCCTCGTGAGGAAAATGAGTAGATATGACATATAA
>NW_007491521.1:0-280 GCF_000475195.1 Diaphorina citri
TCTCTCCCTCTCTCTCTCTCTCTCTCTCACTCTCTCCCTCTCTCTCTCTCTCTCTCTGTCTCTTTCAGAAAAATCATGACCCAACAAAGGGTTAACACCCTACAACATTCGCGTTCATGCTGGCAAATATTGGATCCTGTTGTAGCATACCTAGGTAGTTAGTTATATGTAGGTATGGATAGGTATACATAGATACGGTTTAGTAGGTACCTAGGGTAAGTGTACCATTTATTCGCCCACCTAAAAAACGTACCATTTATTGGCCCACCTGTACCATACG
>NW_007491522.1:0-280 GCF_000475195.1 Diaphorina citri
TTTTGAAAATTTGGACCGATTGCAATACTTTCATTACTAGTATAGCTCCGCCTATACTGTAGTAATAGAAAGTAAAAATAATTATTTTGGTAGATAGATATCCATTCATAAAAGACATTAACCAAGTAAACAAATCAAATTTGGTTGTGAAATTGTTGGCTGACTGTACCGTATATGTACCTAAGTTTAATCCAAACTTGTCATTACTCCTCAATTGAATGGGGGAAAGTAAAAGCCCTCTTCTGATTTTAATTTTAGTGAAATAATACATATTTCTGCT
>NW_007491523.1:0-280 GCF_000475195.1 Diaphorina citri
CCAATGTAGCATGTGGCCCGCATACACATGAAAGTTGGAAACCCCTGCACTAGGCGAAGGTCTCTTCTACCTTCTAGTTTGCGGATTTGGAGACAATCACACTCTTTAGATTAGACTATTCAGACTTTGGTGTCCTCATGCACACCTACATACCTTGGCCGCCCGACTAGTCATAATAGCATAATACAAACATCTTGGCTGGCATACTAGTCACATTGTTAAAGCACACTATACGTATCGTCAGTTCGGAAATAATAGAGCCTATCGTTAATTTTCTAGA
>NW_007491524.1:0-280 GCF_000475195.1 Diaphorina citri
TAGGTATGTATGTTAATTTAAATTATTTTTATTATCTTTACGAAGGCTAAAGAGTACGGCCTTATTCTCTTTTTGGCCTGAACTCTTGTATTTGTCTTAACTGCGCAAATGCAGAATTTAATTAGGAGCTAAATCGCAACACAAGAATTTCATCCCCATCCGAGGTGGCGAGTTCTACCAATCAAAACCAAGGTCCTAACGATATCAAACTTGGAAGTCCATGTACACTTTGCTGATTAGTGAATTCATATATTAAGCTCCCTCCATCATGGTAGACAAT
>NW_007491525.1:0-280 GCF_000475195.1 Diaphorina citri
TTATGTTTTGTTTTTGTAAATTATGTTTCTCGCTCTTCATCATTTTTTTCCAAGTTTCTTACTTTCTATTTTCTTACCTCTAATAATTTCTTCTAATAATAATTTATCCAGAGACTATACAAGCGGTTCAGTGAACTTTCGAGCTAGGTATCTAAAATCAGAGACCCCTATGTTGGGGATCCTAGATTCCCAATCTAGACCCGAATTCGTCATAATTAGACAAACCTTTTCTATAGATACTCGTACAAGGAAATAAATAAATTGTAATTTCTTCATATTC
>NW_007491526.1:0-280 GCF_000475195.1 Diaphorina citri
TAAAGTGTAGGTATTTTTAGTTTCCTTCGAGAGCCCTTGAGTTTTCCTACACTGATAAAAATTAGTGATAGGGTGTCACAAGTTAGGGTGAAAGAACTCTAATTGTTGGGTTATTTCCCCTGATTTACATAGGTTGGTTGGAATGCCATATCATAGTGTCGACTTGTCGAGCTTCCCAATATAGAGGTCAATATTAAGGTACCTACATAAATTATGTCCAAACATGGTTGATAGACAGATAGACACCTTTATAGTTCCTGAACCCAGTCATTCGATTGGG
>NW_007491527.1:0-280 GCF_000475195.1 Diaphorina citri
ACTTAAGAGTGAAAAGGAATGGGATCGCTTCTAAGTTTTCTCGAACGGTTTAACTCCAGTCATCTAAATTCCTGCCCTGTTCTAAGGTCCATCAACAACATTGTGGAAAAGTATTGGGATCCATACATTGCAATTTTATGTCAATTTTACATTGCAATTTTATTGGGATCCATACATTGCAAAACAAAAACAACATAATATCGCCAGCCTAGTTAGCTTAGTTGGTAGTGCGTCTGCCTTGTAAGAGCTAGGCCGCGGGTTCGATTCCCGCCCGGGGCGG
>NW_007491528.1:0-280 GCF_000475195.1 Diaphorina citri
TCTTTGTCAGAATTTGTGGTATTGGGCTGAATTTGAACACCACGAGGCGAGGTAGCAGTAAGTTCAGATTACAAATAAAAATAATGCAAAATCAAGTGGTAAGAAAGTTCACCCAACATTCATGTTACCAATCTGCCTTCTATCGGGTTACTTCCACTATAAACAGATACATATGTAGGTAGCAGCTTAATAAGACAAAAATTCAAAACCAAACAGATGAATGATATGATAATGAGGGTATTTGAAGCTGCTCCTCCAGACACGGTGGTTTCTTGCTTGA
>NW_007491529.1:0-280 GCF_000475195.1 Diaphorina citri
TGAAAAAAAAAAAAAAAATCAACTCCCTTATGAGTATAGGGAGTTGGTATTTCACTCATTGACCGTGTCAGATCCTAACTCACTCACAAAAAAGAGTGGTTCTTCTTCATAACTCACTCCTCAACTCAATATGAGAACCTATAAGGAGTTAAGATCTGACTCATTGACTGAGTAGTTCTTTTTTCAAACTCAATATAAGAACCTATAAGGAGTTAAGATCTGACTCATTGACCGAGTAGTTCACTGAAAAGAGTAGTTCTTTTTTCATAACTCACTCACT
>NW_007491530.1:0-280 GCF_000475195.1 Diaphorina citri
AGAATCCTTTTAAGCCCGCGATAAAAGAGAACTCAATAAATCAAAACTTTCTGTAAATTCTGTAATGCATTTTTTCATCTCAATCCGTATCAGATTCATCTTCATCCTCATATTTATCTTTCAATTCCTGGAAGGTTTGAATTCCGGTCATGTCTGCAGGTGTCTCAATACCGTCAACCTCCTGGAATGTGAAAATACGACGGTCTAAGTCACTGGCAAAACTGTTTCCCTTTGAGCCTTTGGTGTCCTCCTGGTTAGCTTGGAGTTTTGAGCGTCTACC
>NW_007491531.1:0-280 GCF_000475195.1 Diaphorina citri
ACCATAAAAGGAATATTCCTACCAAATTTCAGCTTTCTAGGTGTTGTGGTTCTCGAGATAGAGCGATCAGTGTGTAAATATGAAATATGAAATGTGAATGGGTGAATGGATCTTGTTTTTATAATACAAGAGATTGTCTGTAACTCCTTGAATCTGTTTGTTTGTTCCGTGATAATGATAACTCTTAAACGGTTTGATCAGCTTTCGATTAAATTAGCTGCTCATTTTCTCCACATAAGACCTTATTGGCTCTCGGGGGTCCGGTGTTGGAGCCCTTTAG
>NW_007491532.1:0-280 GCF_000475195.1 Diaphorina citri
ACCCAAAAAAAAAAAAAAAAAAAAAAAAAAAAAAAACTCCGAGAGACACTTTTCCCTTGGAGTCGCTTGTCCCCTCGCCCCCCTAATATGACTTAGCGTCGACACCAATGGAGGCGAACATATCAAAATTCTTCGAACGTATAAGCCAAGTCCCCCCCGGTTTCCCCTGCTGTTTGCACCACGGTTTACAGGTATTTAATAAAAGTTCACGTAAAAATTACTTTTCGTTTTAAAAACTTTGAAAAAAAAAAAAAAAAAAAAAAAAAAAAAAAAAAAAAAA
>NW_007491533.1:0-280 GCF_000475195.1 Diaphorina citri
GCAAGTGTGGAGGGGACCTTCCCAGCTGGAGACAGATTTGACGAGGTGTTTGGCTTGTAATCTTAAATTACTATGTTTATCAGACTAGTGTAACGTGTAAGAAAGAAAGCGAGAGAGGAGGCGTATTATGCCTCGTGGAAAAGAGATTAAAGACTTTCGTTTATTAAAAAAGAAAATATATAAATAGGGTAAGTGTACCATGTATTCGCCCACTTAAAAAACGTACCATTTATTGGCCCACCTGCCCACATTTATTTTTCTAATTTTTGTTTTTATGACT
>NW_007491534.1:0-280 GCF_000475195.1 Diaphorina citri
GATTTCCAACCCAGCTTTTTTCCTGCAATCGATAGTTATCTAGCTGGAAATTCCGTGAGTTGTACGGTTAGGTTCAATTATGCCTACGTGTAGTTAGGTACAAAATCAATTTTTCCTTATTTGGGACAAGATTGTTTCGAGAAATTTGTTGTGTTCAAACGAAAAACATATCTTTCTGGTTTACTAACTTATCCTTCGTTGCCGATCGCTAATTTGCTGCCAATGTTTGCCATAAATTTCCAAGTGACGGCAGTTCATCATTATTTTCCTCTTCTCACAC
>NW_007491535.1:0-280 GCF_000475195.1 Diaphorina citri
GTTACAGTAAAAGATTAAAAGATAGAAAGTAACAAAGAAGTAAAACAGCATATAACCTACCTAGGTCTAAATTGAGATTCTAAACTTCAGCTACTGTAAAATGTGAACATGGGAAAATATTTAACAGATTACAACATGATATCGGTGAAAATTCTGATGCACTCACAAAAATTTGGGACATATTGACAGAACTTTTTACTTTTTCCATATGGAATGGGAAAATACCACCTGTCCCAAAATTTGTGCACACGAGTCCAACAGAATTCAAAGGGGGATTGTA
>NW_007491536.1:0-280 GCF_000475195.1 Diaphorina citri
TCACATGTGTGGGCTCAAGTTCAGGTATGCGAAGAAGCTGAAGAGCCACTATGTACAACATGTGGATGAGTTTGTAGGGTTTGATATTGCTGACTATGTGAAGACGTTCGAATGTCACCTGTGTGCGGATGTGTTCTACCAGCGACACAAGATGATCAAACATCTGCAAGGCCACGAGATTGCGAGCACGGATGAGGAGAAAGTGACGAATCAAGAGATAGAGTCACTTGATCCGTCCGGATCCAGCAACCACCAGCTACAACCGGAAGAGATAGGTCAG
>NW_007491537.1:0-280 GCF_000475195.1 Diaphorina citri
CATAGTCCGCGGCCATTCACCTTAACAACACAAAAACCTGACGAGAAATAAAATTAAACAAACATTAAGTAAATCCATGATAGTGCTAACGATTCTTTCTTTCCCATGCAAGTCTTTCCCTTTTCTAGTTATTCCAGAGTTTCCAAGTCCCTAGCTTTCGCGGATTTAAAACAGACAGACAGCCAAATAAATAATTAGACAGACAGACAGACACACAAACAAACCTACACTGGCAAATAGGTACCACCACTAGTTAGTACTGATACTGAGGTTAAATGCA
>NW_007491538.1:0-280 GCF_000475195.1 Diaphorina citri
TTGAACTACGGGGGCTAGGAGGTTACAAGACTTAGAATCTACACTCCAGGACAGATATAATGGATTTTCACCTGTTCTTTGTTTGACCCTATAATACAAGGACAGCGGTTAACCGTTCGCCTAAAAAGCGGAAGAGCGCGGGTTCTCATCTGAATGAAGGCATGTTAAAAATTTCCTACTTCTAAACAAAGTCAACAACTCAAACAGTCAAGAAACTATAAAAATTACCACCCAACGCTACATTACAATCGACTCGACTCGTACATTGGTGGTGTGATGG
>NW_007491539.1:0-280 GCF_000475195.1 Diaphorina citri
AATCCCTGGCCTAGTACAATCTCCACCATTCAACGCTAAAGTTAGAAATATACTAGCAACACGTCACGTGAGCTCATGGGGAGTCAGATAGATGTAGTTCAAAGTTTTCCCATAATGTAGGTAATTTCGTTCAGGACAGCTACACTACTATCACGTCACGTGAGCTCACGTGACATGAGGGCAGTGTGGCTGTCCTGAACGAGATTACCTACAATATTTGGGAAAACTTTGAACTACATCTTTTTGATTCGCCATGAGCTCACGTGACTTGATAGTATTG
>NW_007491540.1:0-280 GCF_000475195.1 Diaphorina citri
GTCTCTGTAGCAACCAGTTCTTCCACATGAGCAGACATAGCTTGGCCCAGTTGGTCGTCATGTCGGGATCTGGAACATAATATCAAAAAACTTACGGTGGATTTCACCAAAGGGAGATTTCTCTAATGGGAGAATTTGCAATCGTCCAAAAATGAGCTTTTAATAATCCAAAAAGGAGGAGTTTTTAAAAATTTCAGTTTGGATCATTAAAAATTCTCCCATTAATGAAATCTCTGATTAAGTCATTGGTGAAACCCAACATAAAACACTCAGCTGGTAC
>NW_007491541.1:0-280 GCF_000475195.1 Diaphorina citri
ACAAATATGGGTGCAAGTCTAGCTAAAAAAATCTACAGTGCACTGACACCTTTATACAAAGTCAAGACCCTATTTGATCTGAAGAATCAGAAAAAATTGTAAATTCTGTGTTGAGGTTGAGGCTACAAATGACAAAGCCTACTCTGCTTCATCAGCATGTCTACCATGTAATAACATAAAGTCCGGATGTCATGTAATAATAATAATAATGATGATCTGGTCATAAGGTAATGTTTTATCACTCAGTAATGATTCCGCCTGCCTGAGGCTTCCTTTCAGG
>NW_007491542.1:0-280 GCF_000475195.1 Diaphorina citri
ACTAAACCTATAGACTTGCAGATAAGATGTCCAGCCCATTTTCTTCGGGCATGCTTCTATGTACTTGCGTATTACCTTCGAGTAAATTTAAACCTTTCCCAATTGCATGTATCTCATTTGTAACCTCAAAACCCATTTGCAATACTAGTAGTAAGGTGTCCTCATTATTATTAGATATTCTACTACTGTTTCTCGTAAATGTTCTTCCTAATGTTAAACTTGTGTCTGTGTTAATGTTAAACTTGTGTCTGTGTGTTTGCAGCCTCGGCTCGGAGAACGA
>NW_007491543.1:0-280 GCF_000475195.1 Diaphorina citri
GGATGTCGACACGGTAAAGAGGTCGCGAGAGTTCCGCGCGAGGACAGTAAAGCGCGGTAAAGATGATGTGTGGCTCAAAGTTTGGGAATAGGTTTCCAAAAGACTAGCTCTGCACCAATCATCGCTTTCTTTTCTTGACTGTCTTGTCCATTCGTAGAAACTCAACCCATCCTTTAGGGCTTTAGGGCTGTTTGCCCCTACAGCTAAGCCTCTGAGTGGGCTTCTTGTATATGGTGATTGCCTTGTACGTTACTGGACGTTGACAGTAAAAAAGGGGTTC
>NW_007491544.1:0-280 GCF_000475195.1 Diaphorina citri
TTATCCTAATCAGATAGGGTTCGTTCTCGGAACGGCTGGCTTTCTCCTATCCTGTATCTTTTCTCTCTTCACTTTCTGAACGATAAGACCTCTGTAGTTTACTGTTCCAGAGGCCTCTTGGATTCTTTTATTTTTAAATGGATGGATGGATGGATGGATGGATGGATGGATGGATGGATGGATATGGCCTTCGAAATGTGGTTTATTATTTCGTGTCCAGAAGACGTCTTTATTTTTATAAAAATGAACGCATACATAGAAAGGTAAAGATTTGACAAAT
>NW_007491545.1:0-280 GCF_000475195.1 Diaphorina citri
AGGAGGAGGTGCTGGTGCATATGGGGCTGGTGGCCCGTATTCTACCTTTGGTGGAGGTGGTGGTGGGGCTGGTGCATAGGGGGCTGGAGGCCCATATTCAGCTTTGGGTGCTGGAGGGGCGTAGGGACCGGATTGAGGGGCAGCAAATGCCAAGGCGGCAAAGCTGAGTGCCACGAGTAAAAACCTCTGCAATGGAATGAAAACAAAATGAGATTTAGTTGTTGGCATTGAGTTGAAAGAAAAGTACCTACCTATGTGGATATTTTTAAGAAATGGATTT
>NW_007491546.1:0-280 GCF_000475195.1 Diaphorina citri
TTGTCAGCAAAAACTACTACACTACTTGCCAGGGCTCAGGGTCGTTCTTAAATGAACCAGGCCTCTGCTCCCTCGGGCTAGCCCCAGCAATGCACCCCTCCTCAGCCTCCTCCTAACAATTTGTTGCAAACAATAATAATACGGTAGACAGCTAGCTTGGTTGGTAGCGCGTCTGCCTTGTAAGACCTAGGCCGCGGGTTCAATTCCCGCCCGAGGCGGATCTCATCCTGAACGCGTAATGTTCGTTATCGGAACGGCTGGCTTTCTCCTATCCTGTCTT
>NW_007491547.1:0-280 GCF_000475195.1 Diaphorina citri
CCAGTTTTATGTCTTTCAACAATTTGATGACGTCACCAAACGACACATTTGATTAACGACCTGTAAAACGAGACAGAGAGAGAGAGAGAGAGAGGCAGAAAGAGAGGGAGAAAGAGAGGGAGAAAGAGAGAGAGAAAGAGAGAGAGGGGGGATGACATAAAGTTTAAAGAGCTGAAGACTCTACAAGTTAGAAGTCATTTTTATAGTTTTACCTATTTTTATTCTTTCTGGAGTGCTAAGGTTCATCTTCACCTCCTCCTCCTCGCAGGTCTGTGCTTGA
>NW_007491548.1:0-280 GCF_000475195.1 Diaphorina citri
AGTTAGAACTTTAGATCCGGAGCTAAATAATCGAAATTTCAAGAAAAATATAGGTATCATATTTATTGGAGAGAATCTTAATCTACTACCATACCTAAACAATTAAAGCCGGACGCCACAAAGTGAGTTTAAACTCCGTTTTAGTTTTAATCTCGGTTTAAGAAGAATGGTGTCCAGAAATCTGATTGGCTAAATTTTTTGTAATTTTTAAAAATCAACCCATCAGACTCCTTAATTCGAGAGTTAAACTTAAACTGAGTTTAAAGTCACTTTGTGGCGT
>NW_007491549.1:0-280 GCF_000475195.1 Diaphorina citri
TTAAAATTTGTGATACCTACTGTGTAAGATTTTCTTCTTTTTTTTAGTATGAGCGCCACGCCTTATATCTAATGATCTTGAAACTATAACACTGTTGTCAATAAAAAGGTATGTACCTATATCATCTCACCTCATCTGATAATGAACGGATCAAAGGTTAACATCATTAAGTTAGGTACACCATGGATTTTTATCTGAATACCTATCATAGGTACCTACCTATCTAGATTCTATCTACAGGGTGTCCGAGAATTTGTGGTTAAATTGTTTTTCTCGGAGC
>NW_007491550.1:0-280 GCF_000475195.1 Diaphorina citri
ACTGACCGTGGAAAATTTTTCCTTCTTTACATTACTTTCCGTCCTATGGGAGTGTAGGAAAAAGTAGGCAGGGCCGTATCGAGGATTTTGTTGTGAGGGGGAGGAGGGCGAGAGTCCAAGCACTGATATACCGGGGGTGGATACTCCGAATTTTCGAAGTCTGGCCTACGGCCTATAGTAAAGGCCTCAAGGGGTAGGTTGAAGGAGTTGGAATACGTCGAAATCTCAAGTGCTCCCGTACTTAGTGATCGAGCAATTAGTCCGACTTTGCTGAAACGCA
>NW_007491551.1:0-280 GCF_000475195.1 Diaphorina citri
TTGTCATGGAATACCTATCACATCTAGCCTCCTCCTCCTCCTCCTCCTCTCCCTCCCTCTCTCTCTCTCTCTTATCGATTCCTTTGATGTTTTATGGACCACATAAAATCCGTGCAAGCAATATTTTTCCCTAATTGAACGAGCAAAGTGAATTTCAACTTTGAACTATACCTTTTTTAGTCCGTCCTTCCTTTATTATTACAATAGTAATAAAAAGGTATAAGGGACGGACTATAAACTATTGTAACTGAAAACCTCTCATCTTATCAAGTTACCCAAC
>NW_007491552.1:0-280 GCF_000475195.1 Diaphorina citri
ATCAGTCTCCGCTTTTCATTCCACAGAGTTGACAAAGTAGACGTCTTCCTTTTCCCTCCCTTTCTCCTTTCATATAATATATTTCCCTCCCTTTATCCCTTCTTCTCCCTTTCTGATCCTTCTCTCCCTTTATGGCTTCATCTTCTTCTTCCCTCCCTTTATGCCTTCATCTTCCTCTTCCCTCCCTTTATCCCTTCATATAACTCCCTCCTGATTCCTCCCTCATTCGCCTCAGTTGTTCAAATTTCCCTCCCTTTTTTTCTCCCTTCTTTCCTTTACA
>NW_007491553.1:0-280 GCF_000475195.1 Diaphorina citri
TATCAACTATGTACCTACCTTATGCCCAATTGTATTTCTTAGATTATGTAAAAAGTAAAAATACGATCATATTTATTATGTAATACATATAGGTAACTACCTTTAGTTAGTCGGTGTACACAGTTATCTGAATGGAAGGTAGATAGATTGGGGGTTTAATATAACTAGTTACCTACTTCATTACATATCCAAACTGTAATATTCAAACTGATAATTGGGTCTATTTAGGAACTATTACAGGGTATTTCCTAGACTAATAATAATTAGGTACCTATGTAGA
>NW_007491554.1:0-279 GCF_000475195.1 Diaphorina citri
CCATGAAACAAAACAACCAAGAACACAGACAACAGGATCAATCAAACAACAGACCATCCACAAATCAGGCACAAAATATACAACCAAACAACATCTCAACAGGACCCAATACCACCAACAACATACATCCCAACCAAACACTCTCATACTCTGACATTCTCAGACAAAGAAACCAACATCAATCAGCAGCATACCAGCCAAATTTCCATACAAACCAAACACGCTCACACGCTCAAACACACAGCCAAGATAATCAACAACACGCTCATAATGAAGAAC
>NW_007491555.1:0-279 GCF_000475195.1 Diaphorina citri
AGTTCCAATTTTCCTAAACTGCACTGCGCGGCTGTGCTGCCTGACTGTGTAACGCAGCTCAATGTGCGCCCTAGCTTAAGGTGTGTCCAAACATAGTCGATCGACGAGGTGAATCTATTTTGTCGAGGCAGTGTGGACGGTTCAGTCGACTATGTGAGGACACACCTAAGTTTAACTTCGCTCGGATTAAGCAATAGCTTAAAAAAAAAAAATCCTTTGTATCCAAGAGTTAAAATTAAACTCTGATTGGGGCCCCAGCCATCAGATAATTTTTAGTTA
>NW_007491556.1:0-279 GCF_000475195.1 Diaphorina citri
AAAATAAAATAGGGTGCTGGAAGCCGAATCGAGTGACTGGGTTCCCGAGCTCTATATTGGTAATATCGACACTATAATGTAGCTTTCCAACAACCCAAATCAGGGGAAGTAACAAAATAATGGAGTTTTTCCACTATAACTAGTGGCACTCTATCACTAATTTTTTTCTCAGTGTACACCACTGAGGTTGACCTAATTCACTGGTCTGGCTAGGGGACGTTAAACAGAGAGTAGACTAGCGTCTGGCTGTGGGACTATAAACAGGGAGGAGAACAGCTA
>NW_007491557.1:0-279 GCF_000475195.1 Diaphorina citri
AAAAACACTTAACTTATCTATTTACCTATTATTTATTTTCAAACTATTATTTATTATTATTATTTTCAACATTAACTCAAAGAGCACCTATCAAATGACTCACACAGTAGACTAGCGAGCTCGATAAAAAAAAAGGCCGATTCTTAGTTTGATATGAAATAATAGAAAGTAAAACCGTTTGTTTATTTTGATAAAAAAAAAGGAATAGACTCTGGACTGTTGTTTCGTTTTATTAGACTTTGTTTGACTTTCACATAGGTGGGCTGTGTAGAAGAAAGC
>NW_007491558.1:0-279 GCF_000475195.1 Diaphorina citri
ATCAGCATAATAACATGTACACAGATTTACTTGTTTATGTTAGTTGTTATGTTTTTCTATATTGATATTTACCAGGTACCACTCATTCAGCAGAATTCACAACTGACCTAATCGTAGATTTCACTAATTTGATATGTCTAAAGATCTGTTATCGTTGAACATGTTTTCCAAATTTCATCATTACTTTTTGAATGATTTTTTCCTTCTTCTCAAGATCTTGATGTTCATTAACCCACCCTATAAGCGTATGATGATTGTTGAATTATGCACGTATTAAAG
>NW_007491559.1:0-279 GCF_000475195.1 Diaphorina citri
CCTCTTGGGAGAAAAATAAATCTGATGGCTAACCATTACTTCTTCTTCTTCTATCAAACCTCTTGATAAGGGTCTAGTTTTGATGCCTCCCGAAAAGGGCAATATTTTTCCACTTACGAGTATTTTGCGAGTTGTAGACAGAGTTGGAGATCACCCTGTATATTAAAAAAAATGTGTTCGTAGCATCCAATGCATACATAATGCAGCTGTTTACATGGAGAAGGGGAAAAAAGAGAAAGATGTTGTTATGCATTTATTAGCCCTTTGATCCCATGACAT
>NW_007491560.1:0-279 GCF_000475195.1 Diaphorina citri
ATTATAATAGTAAGAGATATAGCAGTAATAAAAATAGTTTACAGTCGTAAAATAAACCTCTAAGCTCTCTCTCTCTCTTTCCTTCTCCCTCCCTCTCTCTCTCTCTCTTTCTCTCTCTCTCTCTTTCCTTCTCTCTCTCTCTTTCCTTCTCTCTCTCTCTCTCTCTCTCTTTCCTTCTCCCTCTCTCTCTCTCTTTCCTTTTCTCTCTCTGTTTCTCTCTCTCAGTACTTCCTCCTTTGTCTCTCTATCTATCCCTCTCTACTTTTTTTACTTTCTATT
>NW_007491561.1:0-279 GCF_000475195.1 Diaphorina citri
TTAGTCCTGAATTAGTTCTCATCAGTCCCCACATACGGATCTCCTGTTTACAAAACACAACTTTGAGCTGAACCTAAGGTTATCAAAGAAAAAATCTAGTCTTAATCAGTTCCCATGCTCCAGTCACTACAGGGATTCAAATATAAGACCAAAAGTTCAAATTAAATTGATCCCAAGGGCCAGGAAAACCTAGACCCTTGACAAATGGAGTGTGCCTGAAGACATGTGATGTGTTCCAATCCACTCGATCCAAACTCTTAATCAAAAGTTCAAACTCCT
>NW_007491562.1:0-279 GCF_000475195.1 Diaphorina citri
TTTTTTTCAGAGGGTTGAAATTGATAGAAGTAACTGTAAAACCAGAGGTCTTATCGTTCCGAATTTGAAGAGAGAAGGAAGACGGGATAGAACAAAGACAGTCGTTCTAAGAACGAACTTTATTTGTTTAGGATAAACCTCGCCCGACGCGCGACGGGAATCGAACCCTTGACTTAGTGCTTGCTAGGCAGTCCCGTATGCATTCACTCACCTGTACCATATGTTCCTGGGTATACGGGATCTGACCGGTACCATCTGATCCAGCAGGTGTTGGGTTAT
>NW_007491563.1:0-279 GCF_000475195.1 Diaphorina citri
CTGCCTTAATTATGTAAACAAACTTAAACGTATTTAATTTTGTACTGTAAACAAAGTTAAGCGATTTTACTAATTAATTTACATATTTAGATTAACTATGTACCTGATTAGAATCATTAATACCTGATAGGAAGGCAAATGAGATTAAAAACCACAATTTTAGAATAGGTACACCTAATTTAGATGCTTGAAATTATCAAGCAAGATCAATGAGGAAACTAGGCTCATAAGTGTAAAAAGGTAGATATTTTTTTACGAGGAAGATGTGGATTAAATATC
>NW_007491564.1:0-279 GCF_000475195.1 Diaphorina citri
TGGCCTATTCAAATTTTAATTTTTCCATGTTCTCCCGTCAACAGGGGAAGCACCAAAAATGGGAAATTCATATTGATGGGTGATTTGTGCTTCAAATGTTTTCCACTAATGGTTTATATTGAAATTCAGACCCAAAAATGAAATTTAGACTCTCGGCCCTGATGGACTCCGGGGGTGAAAATGGATGTTTGGAAAATTTTATCTTTTTTGCGTTTAACCTAACCCTCCCTATAATAACACTGGTCACTGCTCAAAGTGTGAAAGCTCTTTTTTGCGTTT
>NW_007491565.1:0-279 GCF_000475195.1 Diaphorina citri
ATAATAATAATAACAATAATAATAATATATTCTCTCTCAAAGTGATCTACTTACTTCCTTGCTAGCCTTTTCCTATAAATCGATATTTATTCAACAACCAAACCCACTCATCCCTAACAGTCCCGACCCTAATCAACGACCCTATAAACATTGACACACCCTTGTCTTACCTGAAAACCATAGGCCTTTACAAAGAGATCTAACCCGGGAGGGTACGGCGAACCACACGAGAGTTTATTATTATATTAGCTTAGGATAAGATCTCTGTATTGTTAAATG
>NW_007491566.1:0-279 GCF_000475195.1 Diaphorina citri
AGGATTATTGAGATATTGGGAAAATCCTACAATGCTGCAGTGAGCACCAAAGTTGTGACATACATAATAACACAAAGAAACTGCATTTACATTTACAAAAAAGAGGACTCCAAGCCTCCAAGGTAACCCATAGAATAGGCCCTGACCCTATTAGACCCAAAATCAAAATCGACCTGTTAAAACTTCTTTTCGTTCATTCAAACAAAAGAGCGATTTTGAACTTTTTGGGCACTCTGTCTACATAGATCCATACCTAGATACCTACATTTGTATGTGCGT
>NW_007491567.1:0-279 GCF_000475195.1 Diaphorina citri
AAAAAATAAACTGTAATTTGTAATTTTGAGTAACCCAGTAGGTGAGGTAACCCTCGGAACGGCTGATAATCTCCTGAATGAAGTTCAATATCAAAGGCTCAAATTGTCAGCCTCATTAACCTAAAGGGTAGAGCGCCGTCTTGTAAGCGCTAGGTCGCGGGTTTAAATCCTGCCTGGAGTGAACTTTAATCTAAACAGTTAAGGTTCGTTCTCGGAACAGGAGGCAATATCCTATTCTGTTCTACTTCTCTCTTCGACTTCGAGACGATATGACAGTAC
>NW_007491568.1:0-279 GCF_000475195.1 Diaphorina citri
TTCGCGGATTTGGCAATTATGTTCGCGGATTCGCGTCCCGAATCGACATTTTGGATATTTGGCAAGCCTACCTAATTATACCTAGTACCTACACACTAAGGTACCTACCTACACAGCTACACACTAAGCTCACTAAGGTATCTACATTTTAATAGGTACTTAACTACCTACCTTTGGAAGTATTAAAGAGCTCTCTCTCCTCTCTCTCTCTCGTTCCCTTCCTTTCTCTCCTCTATTTCCCTCTTTGTCTCTAATTACCTTATGCTCTTTCTACCTCCT
>NW_007491569.1:0-279 GCF_000475195.1 Diaphorina citri
TGATTTTAATGGTGAGGTCAATTCTGAAGCTGAACAATGGAGAGCTTTTGCAGTGAACCTTAAGAACAAACTCTACAACAACCACCTATGTAACATGTATGTATGTATGTATGTATGTATTCTCTCCTGAATATAAGTTTTTCTCTAGTATTTCAACGTTTCCACTCCCTGGGATTAGGGATGATGTAATAGTTGCATAGGTACACCAAAGTTTATTAATGTTGTGTCAAGGGAGATTATTTTGTTTTCCGACCTCAAAATCACAATACATATCATTCT
>NW_007491570.1:0-279 GCF_000475195.1 Diaphorina citri
TCCCATTCTTGAAGAAGTTTATGTTCTGTTTGGTCCAAAATAATTTTATTCCTTAAAACTACCTAAAATTAAATATTTTCATGAACCACCTTGAACTTTTAACTTGTGTTCAAAGTTGTCCTTTACAAAAAATAATACCTACTTTGGAGTTATAAAGGCACATAGCATGATAAAGGTAGAATCTATAATCTACATATAAAAAGGGTATAAACTTGTAAGACTAAAAACAGTGAAGTTATGAATACGTGACCTGATAGTAATGTTATTGTATGTACATGA
>NW_007491571.1:0-279 GCF_000475195.1 Diaphorina citri
CTTTTTTCTCTAATTTGCATATGGTTGAAACATTAATTTCCAAATGATGGCCGGGCCCACAAAGTGAGTTTAAATAAACTCTCTTTGAGCAATCTGATTAGTAGATTTTTGAACATTTCAAAATATTTAGCCTATTGCTTAATCCGAGATTAAAACTTGAACCGAGTTATTATGACTCACTTTGAGGCCCGGGGGTAAATTTAGTAAATTTCATAATGTGTATTACTTTTTTTTAATGAAAATTGGTAAGAAAAAAGAAAATAATAATAATAATAATAA
>NW_007491572.1:0-279 GCF_000475195.1 Diaphorina citri
ACTTCTTGACAGTAACATTGACCCTGATTTGATAATCATGGACAAGAAATATAGAAACTTGACCAGTGGTGCCCAAACCAAAGAGGTGTTATGACGGGCCACAAATTCGGTCATGACTACATCACGAAGTCTTAACAGCCAAACTTGTCTTCAATTTCAAGTAGGGTCTACCAAAATAAAAATCTGGTGTGAACATCACAAGACTTTCCTTATCCTATTGAATGATGCTTATTTGAGTGTTCTTTTACAATATCTCTAACCGTTTTGTCGCTATAGCTG
>NW_007491573.1:0-279 GCF_000475195.1 Diaphorina citri
ATGGGAAGTATTGTGTCTCTTCTCGCCCATCTGATGAGAGGCATACTACGGGATGGGCATGCTACGACACAGGCCATAAGCGTCCAATGTAGCAGTTGTTTCATCGCTACGAAATAAAAACGGCGGTGAAACACTCATCTTTTTTTTTTAATAGGTTTGATAGTGGGAACTGTAACTGCTAAGGTAATATCGTCCTGAAATCAAAGAGAGAAGGAAGACAGGATAGGAGAGAACGCTTTTGAAAGAGTAAATTGTCCTTTCAATCGAAGAGGAAAAAAA
>NW_007491574.1:0-279 GCF_000475195.1 Diaphorina citri
TATTTTTACCCCCCCCCCCCTTCTGTTCTACGCTTCTAGTTCCATGTTCATTGTTCCACCCACGCCACGTAAGTTATATACGTACGTATATCTCCACATAAGTTATATACGTACGTATATCTCCACGTAAGTTGTGTTCATGTATGGGTACTATCTGGTATATGGTGGTGAAAATTCTGCCTAGAAGTTTTCCAAGAGGCTTAAATTATGAGCAGTGAATAAAGTTGTGAAAAGTTATACAATGTGAGGAGAAGAATCGATGTAGCGGGAGGAGGAGAA
>NW_007491575.1:0-279 GCF_000475195.1 Diaphorina citri
ATTGCTTATAAAACCACATGAATATTATATGCATATCAAGTTATCAAGACACACATATTTTTGAAAATTTAACTGAGTAAAATGTGAAAGTAAAACTAACGATCAATTTTACAAAATTACAAATTTTAAGTCAATCACTGGCGGTGATGGTACGTTGAATGCACGAGTTCTCAAAGGATCACTCAAGTGAAGCAACGTTGCGCGTGGTTGGTATCCGGATGGGTGACCATCTGGATAATCGCTTTTCGACGAACTGATGCTGGCTTTTTGAGGTCCTAC
>NW_007491576.1:0-279 GCF_000475195.1 Diaphorina citri
TGTAGGTCAAATGTGTGAGTAATATTAAAACTGGCCTCAGCAAGCTTGGTGCTTGGGTTCTTCTTGAACTTCAACACTGTTTTGTAGATACTGTTTACTGAGCTGCGTGAGATTGCCTGGGGAAATATGTCAGTACGGATAACGCAGCTATTAGAAAAGTTTCCGTCATCAATCAATTTGAAGTAAACTTCCTCGGGTTTGCTAAAACTGACACCTGTGACCCAATGTCCTGTTTCCAGATGTAAAATGCGAGGAAACAATTCATCGTAAATTTTCACA
>NW_007491577.1:0-279 GCF_000475195.1 Diaphorina citri
TCCGGCCTTCTGCTTTTGGCCTTATCCGCCGCCTTGGAAATGTGCTGGAACCATCTGGAACATAGAATAATTGGGAATACCATTAGTTTCTAGTTAGAAGTAGAAATAAAAAATAATAGGATTAAACCTCAAAGGCCCAGTTGAGTCCAAAAAAACTTCGAGACATCAGAACTTAGAGGAAAGACTTGGGGTCACTCAAGAAAAGGCCTATAAAACAGGGTAAAACATCCGTGACAAGAAAAAGCATTTGTGCCCAACACAATTATAATTCCTTTTATT
>NW_007491578.1:0-279 GCF_000475195.1 Diaphorina citri
AAGGATTTTGCGAAAATCTAAACCGATCCTGAGATATGATCAATTTTTGATCGCTAAAATCTCCACCATAAGAAATACCTACACAGAGTGCAGAGACTGCGGGAGAGAAATGTTCCGCTCTCGACCAACATTTTGAGTTTTAGTTTGAGAACTATGCAGCTAATAGGGAATGCGCAGCGCGACCGTATTTTTTATTATTTCCTACAAGTTCGGCCATGCCTTTTCTACAAGTTTGGCCATGCCTCGGGATGAACTAACGGGATTCCGGAGCGAAGCGAC
>NW_007491579.1:0-279 GCF_000475195.1 Diaphorina citri
TCAATATAGAAGAAAATAAAGCTCGATCTTAAATTTAAACCAGGAAAAAAACCCTCATACTTATTGTAAAACAAGAGAACATTGAAGAAGTCAAAGTTCTAGGCAGATTTGTATTCACGATTTATTTGCAATTGAAATCGAAATTCCAAATTACGAACCTCCTCCAAATTCCTACATAGGTACATAACTATTACTATGTACTTGTAGTGGGTGGCCCAACGTCAAAAAAGCTGCATTTCGTCAGGAAAGCACCAAATTTGGCATGGACCTTCATTTGGA
>NW_007491580.1:0-279 GCF_000475195.1 Diaphorina citri
GAAGAAAAAAAAAAAACTTTCATGATACAGTCAGTCAATCAAATAGTAAGTTTTACTATAAGAGTAACAAAGCTTTCATCAACTTCTCACAGAGGTTAAAATATTGACCTTAGTCGTGAGCTTCGCAGATAAATAAACGAAGAACCAAGCAGAGTTCACTGCAGGATCAGCTTATCTATTTTTGTTCTATCTGATATCGAAACTTGAATATCAAAGGATTAAAAATTTTATGAGCAATATTTCTCCTTTTCTTATAAAAATGAAATGATTTAGTGCCCA
>NW_007491581.1:0-279 GCF_000475195.1 Diaphorina citri
AATTAAATCTTAGTCAATATGTAGGCATGGTCAGTTGATGGTCTTCATTTGTTCATCTGAAAGTGAGATCTCAAAAAGTATAAACTTGACAAACTTTGGTCTGACAGTCTGGTCCTCAAGTGAGAACATGTTAAACCAGCGGCTGAAAAAGCTCTTTCTACTTCAACGGATGTAGGAGGAATGGATAGAGAAATACAAGAATTGCAAGACCAATATCATCCTTTCAAATCAGGAGAACAAAAGAAACACTACTTGAAACCAGACTACCTGTAGACAGAA
>NW_007491582.1:0-279 GCF_000475195.1 Diaphorina citri
GCTTACGCCCTTTTGTGTTCAGAGGGACGAATTATCTGACTGAATGGCAATTCTCCAATATTCTTTGTTTTCTGTAAGTCTCTTACAGTTTTACTCTAGCTATGTACCTATACAAGACTTGCATACCTACATTGAGTATATTATGTTCATATGCATATTAAAATAATGCATACATAAATGAACATAGCGAAAAAATCGGTAGGTACCTACAGTCCGCATTTTTCCATGTGTTGTCTTGATATTAAAAAAGTTTTCAATGGCAAATTGTCTCTAATTTTT
>NW_007491583.1:0-279 GCF_000475195.1 Diaphorina citri
ATAAGTCTAGTCAGTAAATGTTTGGAAATTCCGGGTTCGGCCTACATCTGAACACAATGATACAATGATTTACATAGTCTCAAGTTCATGCCAATGTGTCGTAGAGTACTCAGCACTGTGTTAACTAAAACACCCAGGCCAGGATGACATTCTATCACACCTCTCGAGTTGACGAAAAATGCATCTCACAAAATGTGACTAAAAATAAAACGTGAATTGTTTTCTCTCCTTACTTTGATGTTCTCCCATGTCTGTGAAATTCATCTCATCAGTGGGCAC
>NW_007491584.1:0-279 GCF_000475195.1 Diaphorina citri
CAGGTAGTGATAGATTGGCAAAAGTGAAGAACTTGGTAAGCCTCCTAATGAAAAATTTCAAACAGCATCAAACACCTGGTGAGGTCGTTGTTATAGATGAAAGTATGATTCCATTCAGGGGTAGGCTTTTATTCAAGCAATACATTCCAGGGAAATCTTCAAAGTATGGAATAAAACTATTCAAACTTTGTGACTCTCATGGGTACACATATGGAATGATCATCTATGGTGGAAAAGTCCAAGAAAATGTTGAAAATGATAGAGTTAGCAATGTGGTTG
>NW_007491585.1:0-279 GCF_000475195.1 Diaphorina citri
TAAAGGCCCGTCCCCACTTCTCTTGAGTTCCATCCGATTTTTTCCCCGAATGTCCTGTAGGCAATGTACTTTAAATGAGAGTGTTCCCACCAACACGACACGATTTTTTTCCGAACGACAAGTGGGAACGAACCTTTTAAAAGTAATTCTTCGAGCCCCGGATTGTCCAGGCTGGTATGAATTTTGAATTTATGACTCTATAGCCATACATAATAGGTATGTAATATTATTTATAAAGGACATAAGCTCGATATTAGCTTTTCAATTGAAGACCTTCCA
>NW_007491586.1:0-279 GCF_000475195.1 Diaphorina citri
TCTAGAATTAATTGGGTTTTTTACGGGCTTTATTTCAATTCCCGCTCGGGGCGAATTTTATCCTAAAAAGATAAGGTTCGTTCTCAGAACGGCTGACTCTCTCCTGTCCTGTCTTTCTTCTCCCTTCACTTTTCACTTTCGGGACGATATTACCCTAGCAGTTACAATGCCCTCTATCAAAACTCTTCAAAAAAAGTGGTTTTCCTGAAAAGTACCATTGGGGGTACTTATATAGGAACAAAAGGAAGATATCTTTATAGTTACGTTAAAATAAACCAT
>NW_007491587.1:0-279 GCF_000475195.1 Diaphorina citri
AAAATTTAAAATTGTAATAAATAAATCAAATCAAATCAAAAAAAAAAAAAAAAAATCGAGAAAAGTGATGTTCAAATACTTGAAACTTTAAAACAGTTACGTATTAGAATAGATGGCATTAAAAATGATGAGAATGTGTAGGAATATTCACTGAAGACTCACACCCGTATTTATGAACAAATATAAGGATATCCTTTGCAGTTAGGGTCTCCAGATCAATTTTTTAAAAAGTAGGACATTTGGTTCCAAAAACCCGGACATTCCATCGAAAACCCGGAC
>NW_007491588.1:0-279 GCF_000475195.1 Diaphorina citri
GAGTTATACACTTCTGCCCATGCTTGCAATAACAGGAGTAATAGATTCTGCCTATGCCTGTAGTAACAGGAGTTATACCCTTCTGCCCATGCTTGTAATAACAGGAGTAATAGATTCTGCCTATGCCTGTAGTAACAGGAGTTATACACTTCTGACTATGCTTGTAATAACAGGAGTAATAGATTCTGCCTATGCCTGTAATAACAGGAGTTATACACTTCTGC
This sequence comes from Diaphorina citri, assembly GCF_000475195.1. Classification (NCBI taxonomy): domain Eukaryota; kingdom Metazoa; phylum Arthropoda; class Insecta; order Hemiptera; family Psyllidae; genus Diaphorina; species Diaphorina citri. Next base: position 225 of record NW_007491588.1, read on the forward strand.
CCATGTTTGTAATAACAGGAGTAATAGATTCTGCCTATGCCTGTAGTAACAGGAG
>NW_007491589.1:0-279 GCF_000475195.1 Diaphorina citri
AAAAAAAAAAAAAAAAAAAAAAAAAAAAAGCCTAGCTAACTTGGAAGGTACTAAGGTAGTCTGCCTTATTGTCCTTTGTCGCTCCAGGTCGCGGGTTCGATAATCGCCTAGCGCGAACTTTATCCTGAATATTCCTGAACCGATAAGTTTCGTTCTCGGAACGGCTGGCTTTCTCGTACTCTGTCCTCCTTCTCTCTTCGATTTCGGGACGATAGAACCTTCATTGTTACACGCTTATACCAGCCAATCCCGCTCAGATCGCGGAATGTGTGTCCCGAA
>NW_007491590.1:0-279 GCF_000475195.1 Diaphorina citri
AAGTAAGTGTTGGACAGACAGAGGTTCACCACAGCTGCAGGATGGACGGGGAGTTTTATTGAACAGGAACTCATGTGTTAGGCGAGTGTGACCTATCCGCAAGCGTGTAATGACGATCTCTTCATAAGGTCGACTATGTTTGAACACACCCTAAGAGTGAAAAGTTGAAATCTCTACACCTGTCCTATACCTACCTAGGTACCCACCGTTGAATGCATTATAAATTTTTATTGCCATTTCTTCTTTCTTTCTCTCTCTCTCCCTCCCTCTCTCTCCCTC
>NW_007491591.1:0-279 GCF_000475195.1 Diaphorina citri
TTTTAGCTCTAAATTTAGGGAAACTATTTTTGTATCAAAATCTTCTAGTTTGGTTTTACGATTTTTATATAAATTTTACGAACAAGAAATAAACAAACAAGTAATCCTAAAAATTCAAAAAGCTTATACCTAAAATAGAAAGTAAAAATAGGCTTTCCAAATGGGCACTTAACATAGGAACTGTCGATGAGTTGAAGCTTGAATATTCACAATATTCTTCCACGATGCTGAGAAAACAAGAAAATATTCTGTGTCTCAGATTAGAATGGAATCAAAAGA
>NW_007491592.1:0-279 GCF_000475195.1 Diaphorina citri
TTGGATCATTTATTGCCAAACCACCAAGCCTGGCAGGTAGTGACAGTAAATCATTTTCATCAGAGGAGACATCTCTCCCTAGAAGTGCTGGAGTCAGCTGAGATCTGATTATTTCTCTCATGGGAGTATATTGCTCATCATCAGTTTTAATCACTCTTTGAAGATAAGCCCATTCTTGCTGGAGAGATTTTGTGAACCCAGCATGAACACCTTGGGGATCTTTACCACTTGCTCTGCATAATTTTTGAATGCATTGAACCCATTCATTTATCTTCATTC
>NW_007491593.1:0-279 GCF_000475195.1 Diaphorina citri
GCTCTTATAATGCTACTAGACAGCATCTTCCAAAGTAGACAAATCACTTTTTGTGTTGAGCCAGATACTTGGATAGTCCAGCCCTAAGCCATGACATGTGCACAACAAGTTTTTAGTGTCTTTTCTCCACCTACTTTATGTCGGGTTGAGACCCCATCATTCTGTTGCATTCAGGTCCAGTTTGATTTGAGCTAAAATTTATATACAATTGGCATTCTTTTTGAACTTCATCACTATCAAAGGTCTGAGAATGTAAAGTAAAATATCTCAATTCTTCCT
>NW_007491594.1:0-279 GCF_000475195.1 Diaphorina citri
AAAAGATATGCTTGAGTAGAAATAGAGTAAACATTGAATGTGTATACTATATCATAGGTATGCAGGATTCCCTCCCTGGTACCTCTAAGATGAGATTTACTACTTGGTACGTTTTTCAAAAAGTCGAACAGTCGGGTTGCAAAACGCCAAAGATCTGATTAATTAGGCGTTGTTCACAAAATTCTACTTTTCTGCCAAAAACACCTCAGGGTTATTTCTTCCTTTCTTAATAATGTATCATTCTCTCCTTTCTTAATCCCTCTCTTCCTTTTCCCTCTC
>NW_007491595.1:0-279 GCF_000475195.1 Diaphorina citri
GATTGGCTATCAGAATGAGCATCACTATCAGCAAGTCACGTCAGAGCGAGGTATAGGCATCACACTGGGGATTCTATGTATCTTCTCCGGGGCTCTATATCTGATTGATACCGTGCTTTCGTTTATACACTTTATCAAGGACTTGGAGTATAGATAGGTCTCGATAGACTGAAATTCATCTCAAAGAGCGCTGAAATCAGCCTTAAAAAGCACTGAAAATACTGAAATTCGCCTCAAAAAGTGCTCCGTGCTCTCGTTGTACCGATAAAAAGAGCAGTT
>NW_007491596.1:0-279 GCF_000475195.1 Diaphorina citri
TCCTTCTTCACTTCTTCTCCTCCTCCTTCTCCTTCCTCTTCTCCTCCTTCTTCACTTCTTCTCCTCCTTCTCCTTCTTCTTCTCCTCCTCCTTCTTCACTTCTTCTCCTCCTCCTCCTTCTCCTCTTCCTCCTCCTTCTCCTTCCTCTTCTCCTTCTTCTTCTTCTTCTTCTTCTTCTTCTCCTCCTCCTCCTCCTCCTCTTTCTCTTTCTTCTCCGTCTCTTTCTCCTCCTTTTTCTCCTCATCTTCCTTCTCCACCTCCTCTCTAATGTAACTTTGC
>NW_007491597.1:0-279 GCF_000475195.1 Diaphorina citri
CATACACATATATATATAGGTACCTAGTTTCACCCTGAAATAATTGCAAGTTGTGATGATGTCACCCGTCGAGATTACCTCTTTACTGGACGTTTTTCAAAGCTTTGTGGCAACTTATGCTTCGAAATGATATTATTTTGTTGATTATTCAACATTGTTTTGAATAGCTAGCTTAAGCCACTGAGCTCTATGACTTGGACCGCAGCGTAGGTAGCTGAAAATTGTGTGAATAAATTGACCCGTCTATTGTGCAGCAATTTATCACAATAGCTAATGCAT
>NW_007491598.1:0-279 GCF_000475195.1 Diaphorina citri
AAATTATAGAAACAACACTCAAGGACATTTGATTGGTAGTTGAGGCGTCTCCACCAAAATTTGTAGAATTTGATTGTTTTTGCAACTGATAGAAACTAGAAACAAAACAGTAACTTTGTTTTTCTTTATATTTTCATCAATTCCATGAGGTAATACTGTTTCTGCTAACTGTGCTCAATCAGGTTCAGTTATACAATACGCCCATTGTCCACTCTAACGCTAAGGTGACGTTAAAATTCTTCTCACCCTTGAAAATGTTATTCAATTTGGTCCAATATA
>NW_007491599.1:0-279 GCF_000475195.1 Diaphorina citri
GATCCATATGATAATCGAAGTAATAATATTATCAATGAATCAATGGACCTATGATCCTGAACCATCCGTTTACAGGGTGTCGAGAAAACGCCTGTTACGTGTATCTGTAATATGGATGTGAATCTGACATACTGTGTATTGATTGTGAATCACAAAATGTGTGAATCACAAATACACAAATCAAACGTCTCGTCACTTCGCGTCGGTTATGTGGATGGCTGTGAAACAATACTATGTATGAATAGGCTCAAACCAAGTGAAAGCCTGTTGTTCCAATGG
>NW_007491600.1:0-279 GCF_000475195.1 Diaphorina citri
GAATTTTAATTTATAGAGTAAGAAATACATTCCTTTCCTTATTATAGGATGAGGAAAGTAAAAAAGGCGTGATATAGGTATAGAAACAAAAAGGAAAAAAAGAAAAAAAAATCGATTTTACATATGTCGACCAATATTTCGACTTGACCGGGAATTGTTGCTTAGGTACCATCAAAGAAATTACTCTAATTAAAATGTTACTGCCCCATAGGAATGTGGTCTGATTCCTCCCGGGTTAACTTGAACCGCTCTAGGGTTAAAATATTAGAAACTATGTTA
>NW_007491601.1:0-279 GCF_000475195.1 Diaphorina citri
CTTTTTTTTATATCAGTACTTTTTTGTGGAGGGTAACTCTTGACGTTAATTTTTTAACACGAAGTGTTTTTTTGGGGTCTGTTAACATTACAATCAGAAGGAATAACAATCTAGTTTAAGAAGAAAAAACAATCTTTCCCTAAATACCTTCCAACCCTACTATGCTGTGATTACATAGATTGATAAGAACCTAAATATAATATATAATAAATAAATAAAAGGTATATAGAACAAATAAAAATATCAAAACCTAGCGAAAAGTTTTAGATCTCTAGTAAA
>NW_007491602.1:0-279 GCF_000475195.1 Diaphorina citri
TAAGTCCAAATCAAAAGGAACCCAAAGGTTAAGGATGGATTAGAAATGCGAGTCTTCAACCAAAAATCGAACGGTTTTATTCAAGGAGAACCTAAAGACGAAGATTGGGCTTTGTGGTTTTTGAATTTCATTGATTAATATTGGAAGGATTTTCACAAGAAGTCGTGTATTATCTTCGTGAATAATTAGGTATCTCACATTCTTGTTTCCCCAATATTTCACCATAACAAAGAGATATATTATTCACAAAAGCAGCTTTGTGTGGGGGGGGGGGGGGGG
>NW_007491603.1:0-279 GCF_000475195.1 Diaphorina citri
TCCTGCAAATGATTGTTTCCGTGACTGGCTGTTGCGGGGCCCACTAAGTTTCGTGAGGAAAACGAGTAGCTATGTAATATAAATGCGCGTAGCGACCGGTGCCAGTGGAAGGTAAACATTAGTTGTTTATCATCACTTTTTTTCTGTCTAAATTTCGGACATTCATAAAGAAAAGTTTAAATGTTCTAACTTGATATGACTGTATTTCAGGTGTGGGATGTGCTTAACCAGACCCCCCTAGTGTCATACCATGGTCATATGACCCATGTTATGTCAGGT
>NW_007491604.1:0-279 GCF_000475195.1 Diaphorina citri
TGAGCGGCCAGGAATGGTGCCACAGAAGGGCGAAACACCATACCCTGAGCCGTGACTCCAGCATACCCTCCACACCATACTGGAGAAGTCATAAAGATTTTTCCTCCTCATAAAAAAAGTGCCTCCCTTAGTCCTTTACTATTAATTCCCATTCATCATTAATCTTTTTACACTAGTAATGGCGCCACTCATCGCTGCTTTATTAAAGTAGCTACTCAATTGTATTCACGAGGCTCTAAGCACAGAGCCGAAAAAACTTCGACACAGCCGGAAATCGAA
>NW_007491605.1:0-279 GCF_000475195.1 Diaphorina citri
AATTGATAAATAGACATTCACATATACACTACCTACATGTGTACATTGATAATATTGAGTGATATGTATGAAGGTATATTGTGTAGATTACAAACTATGTTGATAGGAGCAGCAAACATGCACTAGAGCACAAGGGGAACCAAATTAAATTCAAGATAAAGGCCATCTTCAATGATAGTCATCTTCAATAAAAATTGGAGCAAAGACCAGCTCATCTGACATTAAACTTGAACCAAGACAATGTAATGTCCGGGGGCACGGTTGGTCCAGTGGTAATGC
>NW_007491606.1:0-279 GCF_000475195.1 Diaphorina citri
GATATCTCCAAATATTTCAACATGATTTTTTTTTACAAGAGTTTCCATTAGAGTATTTAAGATGACCAAGGAGTCTTTTCTATATAATTTTTCACGAGAAATCAATCGGTGTACATGTAAGGGTTCTAGGAATGATGGTTCACGAAATACGCGCTTGTAACAAGCCAATATCAAAAAATTTCGAAAGTTATATCCACTTTTTTTCCCTCGAATTTGCCATCAAAAATTTTGTCAAAAGAGAACGAATGTGCCATCAAATTCATTACAAGTACATACAAG
>NW_007491607.1:0-279 GCF_000475195.1 Diaphorina citri
AACAAACTAAAATGAAGAGTCGCGCGACACGTTTCCACTGGCATTGCTACGCGACATTCCTTTGATCCGGACCGACTTCCATCGGATAGAAGTCGCATGGTCGCACGACTTTTTTTCGTGTCGCGCGACACGTTTCCACTATGCGATTTTTATCGCGCGACTCCGTCGCGCGGCAAAAATCGCGTTGGTGGAAATCCACCTTAAGAAGATGGGTTGCCTCAGGGTTAGGATGATCTTCTAGCCTCTTTTGATGAGCCGAGGCAAAACGTTTCATACATT
>NW_007491608.1:0-279 GCF_000475195.1 Diaphorina citri
TAACACACAGGGGAAAATTTAGGTGTATTTTCCTTTTGGGAAACTTTCGGAAATGCAACCGGTTCCTTTTTGGATACTAAAATAGCGCCTGTACTACAATTTAAAGGTTGAATTAAAAAGTGATATTACTAACACAAAGGTAAAAGGTGTGAGAAAGATCGAAGTTCAAACAAACGTGAAAATCCACAAGGCTGTCGACTTAAAAATTTGGTGTGAACATCACACGACTTTCCTTATCCTATTGAATGATGCTTATTTGAGTGTTCTTTTACCCTAACT
>NW_007491609.1:0-279 GCF_000475195.1 Diaphorina citri
CTACGACTTCTAGATCCCGAGATAAATCGATTTAAAAAATACCGGTAAATCGTGAACTTTGACGTCACGGCATACGCTTTTGTAGGCAAAGACGTCACATCAAATGTCCCGAGCAAAGCTCCCTCGCAGGCAACGCTTTAATGTGTTTGTGCGCATACGTTTCTGCGCAGTACTTTCTGCTCCTCCGCTAGCGCGCTTGCTTAGTGGCGCTACCTAACGGACGAAAAAAACAACTGCGTAAAGTCTGACGTCACACATATTTGAACTCTTTCATTAGAA
>NW_007491610.1:0-279 GCF_000475195.1 Diaphorina citri
ACTTTCTTGGAAGTTACCAACAATCCCAAATCCCAACATCTAAGAAGAAGGAGGAAGAAGAAAAATGAGTAGAAGAAGAAGGAGAAGAAGACGGAGGAGAAGGAGGAAAAGAAGCAGAAGAAGAAGGAGAAGGAGGAGGAGAAGGAGGAGAAGAAGAAGAAGAAGAAGAAGAAGAAGAAGAAGAAACAAATAATCATTGGTAAAAAGAGAGAGAGGAGGAGAAAGAGAGAAGGAAGGAAAGAACCAAAGTAAATGAGGAACAATAAGTTCATAGACCAG
>NW_007491611.1:0-279 GCF_000475195.1 Diaphorina citri
TTTTTTTTTGTGGCTAATGGGCTGGAAGGCGCCGTCACAAGGGGCTGTTTTTTTTCGAGCAGAAGCTGAAGAATTAAAGTCACCAGTTAGCGTCTGCTTCGTAAGTGCTAGTTTGCGGGTACAATTCCCGGCCAATGAGCGGATTTTATCCTTAACAGATAAGGTTCGTTCTCAGAACGGCTGACTTTCTCCTATCCTGCCTTTCTCCTCTTTTCACAGTAACATTACCCTCTACCAAACCTCTTAAAAAAAAAAAAAAATCTAATCATCATAAAATTT
>NW_007491612.1:0-279 GCF_000475195.1 Diaphorina citri
AACAGGCTGTTAGCTTAATAACCCTGTTAAGCCTAATGCAAACCAAAGGGAACTGAAAAATTCTAAGGGCTGAAAAAATATTGGTGAATCGCTGGTTCGATTCCCTCCAGAGCCGAATTTTATCTTTACTAAATAAGGTTCGTTCTCGGAACGGCTGTCTTTCTTCTACCCCGTGTTCCTTCTCTCTTCGATTTCGAGACAATAAGACTTGAACAGTTAGAGTTCCCTCTATCAAACCTCTTAATTATTATTACCTTTTTTTTTAAATCTTAAAATTAA
>NW_007491613.1:0-279 GCF_000475195.1 Diaphorina citri
CCCCCTTTTTTTTTTTTTTTTTTTTTTTTTAGTGTAGGTAGGTATCTATATCTATTCATCTCTCTGTTTATCTTACCTTCTGTATACAAGTACTTTTTTTTCCCAATTATGATAACAGTAACCCGTCTAGAACTCTAGAGAGTAACCACGCTAGAGACTCCATTTTGAACTGATAACAACAATGTACTCCCAGTGATCTGTAAACACTCACCAAGTAAAAACGGAGTGAATTTGTCCTCAGTCCTTGAAACTGTAGCATAAAAACGGAGTGAATTTGTC
>NW_007491614.1:0-279 GCF_000475195.1 Diaphorina citri
CGAACCGAAGCGTGTATAGTTGTGAACGCAGCCTCAACACAAGGGCTACCTATCGAGCAAACCCCTAGCAAAAAACAAAAATCATTTTCGTTTTGAGAGGCGGTTGATGTAAGATTGAGAGGTAAGTTTTCTTCTTGATTTTTGTCTTTTTTCAGTTTATTTCAAAAAGTTAACGTGATTACCATGTTGCTTATATTTCATAGTTGCGTATCTCGTTCAGCACTTTTATTTTTTTGTAGTGATTCAAGTTAATTTCCCAAGTTTTTTTTTTTAATAAGG
>NW_007491615.1:0-279 GCF_000475195.1 Diaphorina citri
AACAAAAAATCTCGAACTTTTTTCGGACTGAAAAAAAAAGTTAAAATTTCGCAGCTTCAAATCACTTTTTGGACTCGGGAGTCCACCCTACAACGGATTTTTCCAATCATTTACGGATTTTGAAAACTGGGACCGATTTCAATATTTTATTTTTCATTCCTTACCTGCCTATAGGTGATTGGTAGATTCGTAAAAGCTTAATCTAACCCATAATTTAGGGCTGTTTGCCCCTACACCTAAGCTTCGGAGTGGGCGTTTTGTGTATTACACGGAGAGAAA
>NW_007491616.1:0-279 GCF_000475195.1 Diaphorina citri
GACCATCAATCGATGTGAATTTATTGTGACTCGATGTGGATCGATCGATGGCCGGTCGACTATGTTTGGACACACCTTTAAAGATAGTTTCAGTTTCATCGTTCTACTATTAATCATTCATAAATAATTTATAGATTAATGTTGGATTTCACCAATATTTATTCAGTCATTATAACTCCTGTTAAGCTAACAGCCAGTTAGGTTCTATTTAATTTGTATTGGCTTAACAGGGCTGTTAAGCTAACGGGCTGTTTGAGGCTGGAAAGAAGGTTGGTGAAA
>NW_007491617.1:0-279 GCF_000475195.1 Diaphorina citri
TACAATGTACATGCATAGGCTGCACTGTCTAGCTAGGCAAAACTTGGCATTGCCTACTTCAAAGCTTGACCTTTATGCTGATTCTATGGTTTATTCATCAAAACCTCAGCACTCTTTCTCAACTGACGGCCTAGTACTTATACATACGTAACTAATTGAAATAAAGAGGTGTCAAAACTTTTGCTCATTCCATCTTTGACATAATGACATTTATCATTCATCACTTTATCAGCAATCATGACGGTAATCTTACGTCCTTCAACTTTGTCATCAGTACTG
>NW_007491618.1:0-279 GCF_000475195.1 Diaphorina citri
TCAGCGTTGAGAGTCCGTTGAAAGCGTTGCAGCATTCAGCGATGTCGAATGTCATCGTTGGAAATGTCAATATTTTTTCGTTTCGTGTATTTATTTATTGTCAAATGTCAATTGTGTGGGGGGAAGGGGGGGGGAGGGGGAAGAGAATGTCAATTGATTAGTATATTATTTGGGTTATTAGGACACTAGCAGTATTAGAGAGGGTGAGTAGAGCTTATGGCCGAATTAGTTTGTTGGAGGGTTTTAGTGGTGTGGCGTGACTGGAGAGATTTTGTGGTG
>NW_007491619.1:0-279 GCF_000475195.1 Diaphorina citri
TCGAAGAGAGAAGGAAGACAGGATAGGAGAAAGCCAGCCTTTCCGAGAACGAACATTATCCCATCAGGATAAAATCCGTCCCGTGCGGGAATCGAACCCGCGGCCTAGCGCTTACAAGGCAGACGCACTACCAACTAAGCTAACTAGGCTGGCTCACAGCTAGAATAATAAATCCTATAGTGTCCTATGCTAAAACAAAGCTTAATGTTATGCAGTCTATTTTTTAATTAATTTATTTGTTTTACCGTCTCCTATGTCAATGATAGAACAGTTCCGGGA
>NW_007491620.1:0-279 GCF_000475195.1 Diaphorina citri
TTCGTTCAAGAGCTGCTTTGCAGAAGTTGCAGCCTGTAGTAGTCCCAGTCCGTGCCCTTACCCCTCGTTGTAGTAGGGGGTAGGGGTAACAAGGTACCTCGGTAATCTTTTCTTTACCGAAGGCAAAGGCCATAAAAAGTCAGTTCTTCAGTTGTCTGTTGTTCTTACATAGTAGTGATATGAGTTTTAGTTTTTGTTTAATACCTATTGTACAGTTTTGTGATTAAAAGGTTAGCAATTACTTCAAATAGAAAGAAAATCGCAAAGAAAGAGTTTCAG
>NW_007491621.1:0-279 GCF_000475195.1 Diaphorina citri
CATGTTGCGTAAGTGTTTGAAGTGTCTTGTAGGATGTGTGATATTGAAGTGGCTGAGAACATTGTGACATCTAGTTTTGATAGATATTGTATGTTGTCTAGGACAAATTTTGCCACAACTTTCATGGTACGTAGGTATGTTCTGCGAAAGAATTAAGTGTACTTGAGGATTTTGAATCTATACCGCTACCAATTGTACGAGTAGATTTGGGTATGACATTTTATACAAGAGGACCAAACGTCCCAATATGTATCACTAATTTTCTGATACTGATGGTGT
>NW_007491622.1:0-279 GCF_000475195.1 Diaphorina citri
TAAAAAAAAAAAAAAAAAAAAAAAAAAAAAAAAAAACAACTCAAAAAGGGTTCTCGTTTCTCAGGACTTACATGTTTGGACCAAGGTGGCATTTTTGCAGAGAGTTTCTTTTCAGAATGTAGAATTGTACATCAAGAGTGTTATTCCCAGGTTCGTGGAATGTGTGTTCGGCCTCTATTTATGGCCAAAGATCTGTTCCTGACATAAAATTTCAACATGTTTAACTCTCTCTACTGATTTGTCATCCAGCATCACGCTAAGATCGAGTTCACGGGTACT
>NW_007491623.1:0-279 GCF_000475195.1 Diaphorina citri
GGTCTACCGGATAGTGAATGGCCGACCTTATAGTAATTTTTTTATTCAGTTTGTGAAATGCAAATTATTTCGGGATATTTCTTCCATATCATATTTCACGAACATTAAAACGAGAAGGAAAAAGAAATCAGTTTTGTATGAGCTAGACCGAATTTTGACCCGTGATAAAATTGAGATCAACTCTCGTTCTAAATTCCGCCACTGTTGTGAAATTGAAAAATTTGGCGAAAATTCGTCACAAAATTTTACGACTTGTCTCAAACACTAAAACGTCATACG
>NW_007491624.1:0-279 GCF_000475195.1 Diaphorina citri
TTGATTAAAAATGGTCTGATTTTGGATCGTTACAAACGCATAATTTATCAACTGTCATTCCTAGAGACCTTACATGTAAACCAATCGATTCTTCGTGAAAAGGTACATAGGAAAGACTCTTCTTAAAGTATACCTAATGGGTATTCTTGTTTTCCAACAATCCATGTTGAAATATTTGGAGATAACACAGAGAGGGACCAGGAACAGAGAACCTTCCAATCTGAAATCAGAAGAGAGAATGAGCTCTGATAAAAATCTAGGTCTAAAGAAACCTCCCCT
>NW_007491625.1:0-279 GCF_000475195.1 Diaphorina citri
CGATTGGAACTACGGTGACCACTGTGCGAGCTACGGACAAAGATATTGGACACAACTCGGAGGTAAGTTATCCATGGACACTTTCTAAATATTAGAGTTTTTCTAGAAGTGGTGGACTACTAAGTAAATACTAAAACCAATTTTTTTCGGACCACGGGTTTAAGAACCACTTTCTCTAATTTTAACATCTGGTAAATATTCAGAACAGACTAGAACAGAACAGAGCTAGAACAGATTATTCATAACTAGAACAGAACAGAGTTAGCCTGTCGTGTTAGC
>NW_007491626.1:0-279 GCF_000475195.1 Diaphorina citri
ATACTTTCATTGACTCTATACTACAGATATCAGAGCATGTAGAGCATTATGTTCTTGATGGAACTCTCACAATGCATTAGAACACGGCAGTGCCGATGGTCGATTGCAATGACGAATTCATTTCAATTTTCACTGTGAACTGGATTCATAGACACCATAGAGATATTAGCATATTAGAGATCCACTAAGCAGTCTAAGCACAGATGAGTGTAGTGTACCTGACCTCTTGCCTAAAAGTCTCTTTTACTCAAGGTGTAGCAACCTAGCACCTTGGTCAGT
>NW_007491627.1:0-279 GCF_000475195.1 Diaphorina citri
TGCAGTCTTGAAAACTTTTCAGTTTCAGATTTTCCATTCCGCCCTCCTTTCCAGCTCCTCTTTCATTAAATGCCTGAAGTTTTATATCCAGATTTCCCGTAATTTCAGTCTTTGTCGAACTATTTTCATATCTTATTATCTCTCTTCTTTCTTTCTTTCTTTCTTTTCTTTGCTGCTACCTTTCTCTAATAATTTCTTTCTTTTTTTTTTCTCTCTTCTTTCTTTCTGTTTTCCTTTCTTTGTTTCTAAGTCGTTGGTAAAAATCTATATTTAGATATG
>NW_007491628.1:0-279 GCF_000475195.1 Diaphorina citri
AAAATTTGGACCGATTGCAATACTTTCATTACTAGTATAGCTCCGCTATACTGTAGTAATAGAAAGTAAAAATGTATAGGTTTGAATAAACCTCTGATAAGGCAAGTTAACATAGATGACAGGTTGAATTGAATTTTCAATGTCACTATCAAAACAACCGGTAAACACGTCACTGGACCGAGTTTAGTGTAAACTAGCCTTTGACCTAGACTAGGAGCTATATTAAGCCTTTGAGAGTTCATACTATGTATGAAGCTATGAAGTAATGTTGAGAGTTCA
>NW_007491629.1:0-279 GCF_000475195.1 Diaphorina citri
CATTGGTAGGAGAGGAAGGGAAGAAAATATGATAGGAAGGTAGGAGAAGAGAAGAGGAAATAGTTGAAGGGGAGGGGGAGAGAGGAGAACAAGAATAAGAGAGAGAGAGATAGGGGAGGGAGAAAAAGAGGGGGAAATACGGAAAATTCCAGACAGGAAATTAAGTTCGCGATGAATAAAGACCAAGAGAGGAGGAGGAGGAGGAGGAGGAGGAAGACACAATTGGGGAAGAGAATGAGGGGAAGAAGAGAAAGAGAAATGGATAGAATGAAGAGGGGA
>NW_007491630.1:0-279 GCF_000475195.1 Diaphorina citri
TAAGTTTATGACCTTTAAAAGAAAATAACGTGATCTTGTTTTCTTTTTGTGGGTCCCTATTGACGAAAGCTCTTCAAATAGTCATAAAAAATGCAATAAATTTCTATTTGCCACATAACAATTCTTAATAAAAATCTTGCCTTGTCCTCTGAATTATAAAAAGGGAAAGTCCTGTGACATAAAAAATGCAGTATATTTTCCTAGCATTTTTCTCGCCATTTTGGAGCTGAAATTAAATTCAATATGGTGAGAACGACACTCTATAAGGAGAGTTTTAGA
>NW_007491631.1:0-279 GCF_000475195.1 Diaphorina citri
TGAGGGGTCAAAATTGATTAAATGGACACCTGATAGTGTTTTCAATCGGGAAAGTGCGACATAAGCCTGTCCACACGTAAATGTTGAAGAGCCAATGTCAATGAGAGCATTGTCTAGACTCAATCCTTGACTCTTATGGATTGTAATGGCATAAGCCAAACAAATAGCAAACTGTTCACGGTGGACGAAGACTCGGGGTAGGAGAGCATTGTCCAGACTCAATCCTTGACTCTTATGGATTGTAATGGCATAAGCCAAACAAATAGCAAACTGTTCACG
>NW_007491632.1:0-279 GCF_000475195.1 Diaphorina citri
TAATAAAAGAATCAACTGGCCATTGGGACTCATTATACAATTGATACAGGGTGGTGATGGCCACATACGAGTTGTTAAAGTGCGAACCAGCACTGGTGTTTTGACGAGACCTGTACAACGGATTTATCCGCTCGAGTTTCAGTGTAGCTCAGACGATTTGACTCCTTTGTTAGAAGAGAGTAATACAAGTGTAACTCCAGGAATTGACACAACACTTGTACCTATTATTGATTCAGTCCCAGACTTATCTGATGTTATGTCTCCACCTAGGCATTCAAT
>NW_007491633.1:0-279 GCF_000475195.1 Diaphorina citri
GATACTCGATATATCGAAGTTTAAAAACATCGATGTATCGAACATCGATGTTTTCGTCTCGATGTCCCAACCCTAATACGAACCCTCGATTATATGAACTCGAAAATCTGAGCTTTTCATTTATTTTTTACTCGAAAATCAGATTTTTTTTCGGATAATCCAATTAAAAATTTCCGATTTTTTATTTAAACCTTCACAGAAATTGTAAACAATAATGCTAATATGAAAATATTTTGTCCTTTTAGTTACATAATATGTCACTAAAAGGACACAAAATCA
>NW_007491634.1:0-279 GCF_000475195.1 Diaphorina citri
ATTTGGCGGCAACCTACCAGTCTAACTCACATTGAAACCTTACCCAGTCTGATTGGGCTGAAAAAAGCCAACAACAAATGATTGCTCCCAGATGATCATCCATCTGGGTACCAAACACGCGTACCGTTGCTTAACTTCAGTGATACATTGGACTAAAACCTGCTGTTGCCACTGGATTTTTCCTGATTTCCTGTGTCATTAAATACTCATTTTGAAATATGTATGTAGTCATTCGTCTTTGAGCTCCCTTCTTTTCAGCTAAGAAAATTACCGATTGCC
>NW_007491635.1:0-279 GCF_000475195.1 Diaphorina citri
TATGACCTGAAAGGGGGACAGGGAAGAATCGATAAGGAAACATTACCTTCTCGTACTGTTGTTGACCGTACTTTTTTTAAGGAGTCTCTCCAACCACCCTTGGTGGGCGATTGAAAGGAGCCATCTGCCGGCTTTCGCCTCAATCCCCCGTATTTGATAGAGGGAACTGTAACTGCTAAGGTCTTATCGTCCCGAAATCGAAGAGAGAAGGAAGACAGGACAGAAAGCCAGCCGTTCCGAGAACGAACACTATCGGTTCAAGATAAAAGCCGCCCCGGG
>NW_007491636.1:0-279 GCF_000475195.1 Diaphorina citri
GCAATCTTCTAACGTTTTGTTTAGGTTTCTTTGTAGTTGCATTCGAGTGTATTTCTGATTCTGACCAGTTAGATCTCAGTGCCAAAGCATTCTTTACTACATGGCTGTGATACGTAATCGGAAAACAGAAGTAATCTGCCTCTGTTTATCCCGTTGTTGTCGAATGGTCTAATTTCAATTAGTAGCAAAGAGCAAATCTCTTTGTTTCAATTGGTAATGATGGAGGAAACGCTTTAACTCAAGACCTCAGAATATCTCGTAGTTAACCCAATAGAGCGG
>NW_007491637.1:0-279 GCF_000475195.1 Diaphorina citri
TATGTTCTCTACAATATTGTACGATTACATAACAGGCGTTAGGAGCTAATTCCTGTAATACCTAGACATATGTACGTACATAGTTGTGTACTTGAAAGAAAATGTACGAAAACTGTTTTCTAATGTGTAGTTTCTTCTAGATTTGGCAACTCTTGGGGGAAAAAGTAGATATTCGTTAAAGTAAAATATGGTTAAAAGACTTAAAACTTCAGTTTGAGAATTCGCTTTACAATGAACAATGAAAATTTCATGGAAATACTCTCATAGTATCAGTTCCCC
>NW_007491638.1:0-279 GCF_000475195.1 Diaphorina citri
TTACATACAAAACAGTTTTTTCTTCCAATTTTATCAGACCAAAAATTTGGTGAACACTCAACAATGGGAGATCTCCTCTGGGAAATATTTACAGACTTTTTATTACTGAAGGAAGTAAAGATTAGGAGAAAAGTATCAAGATGGTATTTACAGGAGAAAAAATTTTCGAGCGCGAGTATTCCGAACAAATTTGAGGTCTTGAAAATTAAAAGTGAGTTCAATACTGAGAACTTTATTAGGTGTAGTTGAAAAAACTGACACCAACTATGAGGAGTGTAA
>NW_007491639.1:0-279 GCF_000475195.1 Diaphorina citri
TAGCTTTTCGAGAACGAATCTCATCTGTTAGGATCTAATCTGCCCCGGGCGAAAATTCAACGACCAGCGCTTATAAGGCAGATGCGCTACCCTCCAAGCCTATATGGCTGCAAATTAGGGTCTGCAAAGTAGGGTCCTTTGTTACATATAGAAACATAATATTAACTGTCTTTTATGTCTCTAAAGGTAGAAAGACACTACTCTCACGTCACATGAGCTCATGTGACACGACTCCCTGGGAAGTCACATGAGGGCAGTGTGTTTCCACCTGTATTCACT
>NW_007491640.1:0-279 GCF_000475195.1 Diaphorina citri
ATAAGGAAAGTCGTGTGATGTTCACACCAGATTTTTATACATGTGAATTGTGAATTGCATTCATACGTACATCTCTATATGTACCTATACTTCCAGTGTATTGTTTATGATTTATGATAGAATCAAAAATTTTCAGAGTTTTGATGCTCTAGCTATTGTTTAAAAAGGGTAAATATCTGAAACCTGTTCCCTTTTAATTATGTAAGAGGTACTTCTTTTCTATTCATTGGAATAGCAAAGTCATTTCAATTGCATTCATAGGTACATTCTACAAATCTA
>NW_007491641.1:0-279 GCF_000475195.1 Diaphorina citri
TGTGGCGTATGGTACAGGTGGGCCAATAAATGGTACGTTTTTTAGGTGGGCGAATAAATGGTACACTTACCCTATAGACCAATAGAAGATACTTGAAGGAGAAAAGGGTATACTGAGGACTGATTTGATAACCTTTGAAACTTGTCAAGACCCGACTTTGCGCATGCGCCCTTTGGATGTCCTGCGGTCTATTGTGTCGGCCAGTCACGCTCAAACCGTCTGAGGCCAGCCACTCACTATCAGGTAGACCTGACAGGTACACCTGATAGTGTGTGTGTG
>NW_007491642.1:0-279 GCF_000475195.1 Diaphorina citri
GATTCCGTGACTGGCCGTTACGGGGCCCACTCAGCCTCGTGAAGAAAATGAGTAGCTATGTAATATAAATGCGCATAGAGACCGGTGCCAGCATGGTAGGTAAACGTTGAGAGCTGGATTATTGCGATATATGTATTTGGAAAAATCCTACAATGCCGCAGTGAGCACCAAAGTTTTGATATAATAGCACAAAGAAACGAGATTTATTTTTTAAAAGACACTTTAAAAGTTGACGTTATGTTTGTTGTTTCCTCAGATACAAAGCGGTAGCAATCAGTC
>NW_007491643.1:0-279 GCF_000475195.1 Diaphorina citri
CTCCGAAGTATTGGCACGTGCAAGTTTCAAGCTAACTGACAGTCTAAATTAAGGACTACTTGTACTAATATCCACACATACCTTGTCTCCAATTAAGTACAATAATCAAACTTTATCTCTTTCGTTGGTGAAAATGTTATTCGGTCATATGGCTGAATTGCTGTTGGTTTGGTAAACCACATTGTGTGAGACTTAAGACAGTTGTGGTAATGGCAAACGTTTTGATAAGACTTGTCATTTTACAAGTTGATTGTTGATAATGATAACTTTCTTTACGAA
>NW_007491644.1:0-279 GCF_000475195.1 Diaphorina citri
TCTTCCTTCTCTCTTCGCTTTCCGAATGAAAAGACCCATTAGGTAAGGTACCTAGATACCTATCTGCCTAAAACCACGCCAAGGATAGAATTTCCTGTTATGTACCTACCGAAATGACACGTGAATGTAGGGTAACGGTCGTTTGACTATGCGTAGTTATAGATCTACGATTCTACAATCTACTTAGAACTGAGATATAGGTAGGTAGGGTAAGTGTACCATTTATTCGCCCACCTAAGGGTTTTTCCAGACAAAAACACTTATATCTCTGGTCCTAAT
>NW_007491645.1:0-279 GCF_000475195.1 Diaphorina citri
TCCGAACTCCCCGATGGCTCAATGGGGCCTAAAAACTCCAGCAAATTCCTATATGTATACAGTGAACACTTTTGCCAACTTTCATCGAATTCGGATAAATAGCGGAATGTCCGATTTCGATAAAGGGCAAAAATGTTCACTCGTTCACTGTCTAGAGTCTAGAGGAATTTGTTGTCTTTTTAGGCCCCATTGAGGCATCGTTGACCCTTTTTCTAACGATTCACATTCCAGACATACAGGGATCAAACAGTAAATCGTCCATTTGAAACTAGGAACTTT
>NW_007491646.1:0-279 GCF_000475195.1 Diaphorina citri
TTATATAGTATCCACGCATTACTTGCTGCCAAATCAAACAGGTGGCAGATGGAACGCACCGTTCACTTTTTGGTCCTTTCTCTCATGGGGGCGTAGGAGTTCAAGCCTCTTGCTCATAATAAGTGCTCAAGGGTCCCATGAGCGACACATCTAACGGTTGCATCCTATGCGTGCAGTGTGGTGGGAAGCAGAGCAGCACCACATTATTATCGCGCGCCATCTTGATGAGCTCGAGGTTTTTTGGATGTGAAGCATGTCCGTCCAAGAGCAGGAGCACAG
>NW_007491647.1:0-279 GCF_000475195.1 Diaphorina citri
TAATAAGAAGGGAGAGGAAAAAACATGTTTGTATGATGTTAGACCTCGTGTTCCTGTAGGCTTATTGTCTTCCTGTCATGCAGGCTTGCTTTCTTCCTGGAAAAGCTCAATTTCTTCCCGTGAGCTCATTTTGTAAGCTTATATTATATTTTCTTAATAAGATTAGGTTCATCTTCGTAGATTAGGTAGTCTTTGTTTTGCATCCGTCTCATGTCCCTTAAGACTTTAGCAAAGTTGAGTTTCTGTTGGGTTTCACTATTACGTAATCATAGTTTTCCG
>NW_007491648.1:0-279 GCF_000475195.1 Diaphorina citri
GGAGGGATCTTTGAAGCCCAGGTCCGATCATTTAAAACACATTTGTTAAAGGTGGTCGGAGATCAATTGCTATCCTACAAAGAGTTACTCACTCTAACTGTACAGATTGAAAGTTTGTTAAACTCTCGCCCTCTGTGTAGTCTGAGTTCTGACCCCACAGATGGAGAGATTTTAACCCCAAATCATTTTCTTAAACTGACGCCTCTCAACTGTATTCCTGCGGTAGATGTGACAGATGTTAAGATAAATAGATTGACTAGGTTTCAACTTATTGATCAA
>NW_007491649.1:0-279 GCF_000475195.1 Diaphorina citri
AATAACTCCCATTCCTTCGTCTTGAATTCTTGATGGCTTGATGCCAAGAGAAAGTAAATTTAATCCTGTAATTAAATATAAAACCTCAAATGAAGTACATCGTTTACAATATTCACATACGAACAGTCATTACAATCGGAACTACTGAATAAATATTCGACACAGCTTAGTCCTTGTAGCCTTGAGCTGTTGGGGTTCCACTGTACATGTGTAGCCAAAAACCTCCGGGGTATAAAATTATAAATGAAATTAAACTTGATCCCATTGTGTCGTTTGGCA
>NW_007491650.1:0-279 GCF_000475195.1 Diaphorina citri
CTCTCTCTCTCTCTCTCTCTCTCTCTCTCTCTCTCTCTCTCTCTCTCTCTCTCTCTCTCTCTCTCTGTCCCTCTCTCTTTCCTTCTCCCTTTTTTCTCTCTTTCTCTTTCCTTACCCTCTCTCTCCCTCTATCCCTCCTCTCTTTTTTCTCTCTCCCTCTATCCCTCCCTCCACTTGAATATTTCTAATTTCATTTCTGTTTTCATTCATTCATTCATTTGTAGCATCTTCTATTCAGAAGGTTGCTGTATTTCTTCTACTTTGTGTTTCCACTCCTCT
>NW_007491651.1:0-279 GCF_000475195.1 Diaphorina citri
ATGATGAAAAAGGCAATAGTGTCATTTATTTAAATAAAAAAGTATAAGAGGAACCAGATTAGAAAGGGGAGCACTTGGTAGGGAACTTTGAACTCGAAGAGGTACTTTTTGTTGGATATCTATTCAGTTGCTTTCATTGTAATTGCTTTCATCATCTTCCTACAGATAAATTTCCTTCTTGAAAACTTAAAAAAAGAATTTATTGTAGGCTTTGGAAATTTCAGTAGTCAGAAATAAAGATGACCTTTATTGAAACAGTTTGGTTGATCTTTAATCCTG
>NW_007491652.1:0-279 GCF_000475195.1 Diaphorina citri
ATCTTTATTGCAGAAGTTAATCTCTAACATAGAGATTAAGCAGTCCAGTCCACCTTGATAAAAATTAATTTACAAATACTTAGTAACATTTCATGTAGGTAGGGAAGATTATAAATATAGCCGGTAAGAGACAGTTCAGTTTTTCCATTTGGTATTACTCCTCAAGGCATTCTCAGCATAGAAGAAGCTCTCAGACTGTGCAGGCAATTGACTTTTGAATGTGACAAGTGCCAGTCTGTCTTTCTGTTCCACTAAAATATCTACCACCATGTGAGAGCA
>NW_007491653.1:0-279 GCF_000475195.1 Diaphorina citri
AGGAAAATACACCCCATGTTAGTACACCAGTCATGTATGCAATAGGTCATGGGTTCAAGTCCTGCCCAAGGCAAACTTCATCCAAAACAGATAGTTTGTTCTTGGAACAGCTGGCTTTCTCCTATCCTATCGTTTTTCTTCCTTCAATTTTGGGATGATGAAACCTCTGTTGTTACAGATCCTACTGTCCAACCTCCATAAAAAAAAAAAATCTCACCTCCACTTGTTGATTCCAACATTTGAAGATCCCGCAAACCACGGATCCAAAATGAATACACA
>NW_007491654.1:0-279 GCF_000475195.1 Diaphorina citri
CTTATGATAAATAGTGCATTATTTATTTGTGAAAAAATAAAACAAAGAGCATTGGAAAAATTACAAGTCTGGCCAACTTACTGGACTGTTGCAGGACCTAGGGGCATGGTATGGGAAGACATCCAACGAACTAGGTATTCAGAATTGCAACCAACAAAATAAAGAGCACGGTTGGTACAGTGGTAACGCGCTTGCTTGCCATACAGAAGGTCCCGGGTTCGAATCCCACCTTCGACAAAAATTTGTACTCATTTTTCGATTGCAAAATATTTCAACGGG
>NW_007491655.1:0-279 GCF_000475195.1 Diaphorina citri
AGTCAATCCTATGTGATTTTTTTTATGAGGACCTCGATGGAGAAAGTTTGAGATGTATGCGACTCAAATTTGAGAATTAAAAAAAAAATTTACTCCCTAGTGGCCATAGTCTCGGAACCGCTTCAGAACATAAGGGGCTTAAACCTCAAAATAGTGTCAAAATCGAAATAGACCGTAAAATTTGGGTTTAAGCCCCTTATGTTCTGAAGCGGTTCCGAAACTATGGCCACTAAAATGTGGTCACAGAGTTGATTTCAGAACTTAAATAATTTTTTTTAG
>NW_007491656.1:0-279 GCF_000475195.1 Diaphorina citri
CTCAGGAGGATATAATGAAGCGGGGATTGTTCATGCCTAGGTTGACCCCAAGAACAGCAAGCAAATCCAGTGGGGGAGTCCTTGAGCCCACGAATGGGCTTAAGGGCTAGAGGATGCACTGAGAAAAAAAATTGGTGATAGGGTGACACAAGTTAGGGTGAAAGATTGGGTTACTTCCCCTGATTTAGGTTATTGGAATGCTATATCCTTAGACTCTAAGGCGTCCTCCTTAAAGGACTCTAAGGCATCCTCCTTAAAGGACACTAAGGCATCTTCCTT
>NW_007491657.1:0-279 GCF_000475195.1 Diaphorina citri
GACCTGACAGGCGGACCTGATCAGGTGTAGGTATCAGGTCTACCTGATCGTGAGTGGCTGGCCCTAGACTAACACTCGTATTTATGAACAAGAATAATCGTTCTTAGATCAGTCTCAAGTCTAAAATGACCAATCAAATGCCTTGAGACTATGCTTAGCACGAACTTAAGTGCCAGCATTTTGTTCATAAATATGGGTGTGAAACTTCTAAAACCCCAACTTCTCAGAAATTACCCCATCTCATGTCCATTGTACATGGTTAGATATGTACAAATCACT
>NW_007491658.1:0-279 GCF_000475195.1 Diaphorina citri
TAAAAAAAAAGTTACCCCGCGTTTCTTATCAAAAAGTTCCAAGTTAATTACATAGAAGAAAATAGAATGAAAAAAAAAAGCAGCAAATTTTATAAGCACATAAAAGTAATAAATATACATTTAAGATGTCTACCTCATCCAACAGATGTTTGCAACTTTTTTTCCGTCTAATAAAACTTACTGTTACAGTACTATTACTTCGGGGAAAAACTTGGTAATTTTTCATTTTCATAACCTGGAAAACAAAATTAAAACTCGAAGAAAAAGGAACTTGTTTTT
>NW_007491659.1:0-279 GCF_000475195.1 Diaphorina citri
ATAGTTATCGAACACAGTGGGAATGTACTCGCCGGGGAATGCATTGGTTGTGTAACTGATCAGCAGACACGTCTTACCGACGGCACTGGAAGTGGAAGAATACAATAGACACAATAGTTAATGTAAGAATTACTGCGGCACTGGAATTGGGAAAGTAAAATAGTGGATCAGAGAACTGTAAGAAATAGCTACGCCACTGGATGTAGAAAAATAATTATTTGAAAATAAAAATAAAATACCCAAGTAAGTAGGTAAAAAAAAAAAAAAAAAAAAAAAAAA
>NW_007491660.1:0-279 GCF_000475195.1 Diaphorina citri
GTATTTCTCTTTATTTTGTGAAGAAGAGAATTGGAAGTAAACCGGTAACAAAACTTTATTTAAAGTGTAGATGTGTAAAAGCACAGTTAGTGTAGGTGGTAGGTGTACTCTTATGCATTTCAGTAAAAAATTGAGTGGAAAGTCGAATCCCATGTAAAATCCTTTATAAAATCCAAATAAGAGGTGAAAACTATGAAAAGGTATTTTTAAAAATCTGGTGTGAACATCACACGACTTTCCTTATCCTATTGAATGATGCTTATTTGAGTGTTCTTTTAC
>NW_007491661.1:0-279 GCF_000475195.1 Diaphorina citri
TTAGAAGGCAGGCCCGTCAACCCACAGCTAAGTGCTAACTATAGACTCTATCTATAGGTCTATACTTCTATAGAGTATAGCAGTATAGGTATTAATCACTAGGCCGGACGGGGGGAAAAACAAAATTTCCCTTCATTTTCCCATGGGAAATAGAAAAAATCCCCGCTCCATTCACAAGTGAGTTGGGTTTTGAAAACTCGCGGCGTCAAGTGCGTAGAGTAAACAAACATTTGTTTACATCTGCGTGCCGGTGTTTTCCCATAAGAAAATTTTCACGTT
>NW_007491662.1:0-279 GCF_000475195.1 Diaphorina citri
GCTTTCTCTTGGTTGAAAATACTATACTGTTATCATGTGTACGTTAAGTTACAAGCTTTTGTCTATAAAGACTATAAAGTTGTGGTTATGTACCGGGTTAAAAAAAATGAACGTAAACGCAATAAATCGATTTTCAAATCCGATTCGACTAGGTATCGATTTTTGTTCCCTTTTCATATCCGAGCATAGCTTAACCCAGTACATGGCCACAACCTAAAGATAGGTTATAGGCCATGCTGTCCTTTTTTACAAAACTGACTAAAAATTCCGACAGGATAT
>NW_007491663.1:0-279 GCF_000475195.1 Diaphorina citri
TTGGCCTCCCTGTTTGGATGACTATTTTATCCGGGTCGAATGAATCCGGGAAAAATTAAAAAACAAAGAAGAAAGAACAGAATCGAAACTATCATGAAAATTGGACAGAGTTAGACATTGATGGATTTGATGGTGTTTTTTGAGATTTTAAGTCGTAGTTGATTTCAGAAGAGACAATCAGTTGAGTCTTTCGGTACAATCAACAGCACTCAGCAGAGGGTAACAGAATAGACAATCGTAAAGTTAAAGGACAAGAGGTTTTTCTCTACTTTATTATTA
>NW_007491664.1:0-279 GCF_000475195.1 Diaphorina citri
TTGAAAAAGAATTTCCTTGAGCTCACTGAATTGAAACATGTCCTGCGTAAAACTCAAATCTTTTTTGACGAGGTAAGTGCTAATCTGATCTATTCTGTTACCTAATGTTGTTCAATTTCCTCTTGTAGGACATGAAAAATATGTACAGATTTTTAGTAGGATGGTACATCAGTTAAAGTTTGGTTGTTTTTTTAGTGGTACCTACATAGTACATACCTATTTCATACCTATGAAAATCAATTTTTGCTCACAAAAAAAAAAGTTAAGTATTGTACTTAA
>NW_007491665.1:0-279 GCF_000475195.1 Diaphorina citri
TGATGTGTCTGATTTCTGTGACTTTCAAGGGAGGTAGCGCTTGTAAATTTACACAAATTCCTCCCATATGTTTCACTGGGTATCCATCGATTCATTTTGTCTCCTAAATGACTAGGCGGCAGCGGTGAGTTTCATATCAAAATGCGTAAATCTCTATACATCTCTACAAGTCTTTACCATAAACTATAAACCCATTGTTTCACCAGATGACCTTCTTGGTCCTGAACATGCAGTTGGCTGGGAAGCTTAATATATTATCCCAAGTTTCATTAGGCCAGC
>NW_007491666.1:0-279 GCF_000475195.1 Diaphorina citri
GTCTGACAGACCGCGGTCTCACAGACTTAAGTCTGACAGACCGCGGTCTCACAGACTTAAGTCTGACAGACCGCGGTCTCACAGACTTAAGTCTGTCAGACCGTCTTAACATGTGTGGGGAAAAAGTTCGATACCCAGGTCTGCCAGATGGACTGACAGACCATGGTCTCGAGCTTTTGCTCAAGACTCAAGTCAGTGAAACCGCGGTCTGTCAGCTAGGTCTATAGCTATACTATAAGTCTTCATAAAAAGGTGATCACAATTCACACTCTTCTTCGG
>NW_007491667.1:0-279 GCF_000475195.1 Diaphorina citri
ACTTGCTTGTGAATATGTTAAATAGCCCCAGTGGTCTATCATGATACCTACCATGAATATTCCTTTTTCTTTTGGCAAAGCCAATAATTTATTGATCTGCCCTGTGTCTTATCATTTAACTACATCTATGAGAGGTATTGGTCAACTTTTATCCGCAGTTTCCACTACTTAACTGGCCTAAGCCTGTGATTAATTGTTATAATTTTTGATATGTAATGTTTTTGATAT
Organism: Diaphorina citri; assembly: GCF_000475195.1. Classification (NCBI taxonomy): domain Eukaryota; kingdom Metazoa; phylum Arthropoda; class Insecta; order Hemiptera; family Psyllidae; genus Diaphorina; species Diaphorina citri. Next base: position 229 of record NW_007491667.1, read on the forward strand.
GTTCTCTTAGTGTAGGCTCTTAGTTTTTGATATGTTCTCATTTTTGATATG
>NW_007491668.1:0-279 GCF_000475195.1 Diaphorina citri
TAAATTGAAGAAAAAAAAAAGCCGCGTGGAAATAAAAGTTTGGGAACTGCTGCACTATAATAGGACTTCAAAATTTCAAATCAAATGTCACCAAATCTATGGTAAAAGGTAAAAGTTCAGTCTCCAAAATGTCATAATAAATATATAATCTCTATTTTTATTTTATTTACCCCCCGGTGTCACGATCGAAAAACTAACGTGTTTCCGGGCCTTATTGTTTGCAGTTTGCAGTATTGTATTTTAGATTTTGTTTTTTTTTTTTTTTTTTTTTTTTTTTTT
>NW_007491669.1:0-279 GCF_000475195.1 Diaphorina citri
AGGGCGTGGGTTCAATCCCAGCCGAGGTATGGAATTTTATCCTCAATATAATTTGAGAATTTGACCACAATAATAGAATTATCCTACTGCTGGAGTAAAGGGACTTTTCAGTCCTATGCGAGCAGTATAAATTATTTATTATTCCCTCTATCATCGCTTCTTTCTCTCTGCTAGATGCTCTATGCGCTATTCCCCACTCTATTTTGGGTCTAAGAGCACAAAAAGACCATTTTGGACTTAGTTGTAGAGGTAAACAGCCCTAAAGGATGGGCTGTGCTT
>NW_007491670.1:0-279 GCF_000475195.1 Diaphorina citri
AAAGATAAGGTAAGAATCAAATTATCAATGAAATAGAACAAGTAGCTTCACACGATGCGAATTATAAACTTACGAATTATAAAGTTACGAGTTCTTGAATATCCGCGACTACTAAAGATCTTCAAAGAAGAGTGTCTCGGCCTTTTTATACACGGGACTCTAGAGAAACCCAGCCCTGTGGAAGACTGTAAACTCCCTGTACTTTCCCAGTCAGCACACACGATTGGATGTAAGGCTCGAATCAAGCTTACAAATTCACCTGTGTAAGTTGGATGACAT
>NW_007491671.1:0-279 GCF_000475195.1 Diaphorina citri
CTTTACATGGTTTTACTTATTCTCTCTTTCTCCTTCTTCTCCTTTTCCTTTCTACTGTTTCCCCCTCTCTCTTCTTCTTCCTTCTCTCCTACTCTCTTCTTGTACTCTTTTTATTCCATGCTTTCTAAATCCTCTCTCGCCTACCCTTTTCTTCTAGTTTTTCCCTCATTCTTTCCCTTTCAAATCTTCTCCTTTATCTCCTCTTCTTTTTTTACTTTCCTTATCCTATAGGAAGGAAAGTAATGTAATCGGGTCAAATTTTCGATGGTCAGTTTTTAG
>NW_007491672.1:0-279 GCF_000475195.1 Diaphorina citri
GAAGCGAGGTTTCATTTTGGAACCACTGGTCCTAGGAAATTGTCTGGCTGGGGGGACGTTAAACAGGGGGTAGACCAGCTTAGTCTGGCTGAGGGACTTTAAATAGGGAGTATTTCCCTTACTAAAGAAATAGCAAAGGTTGAGTGCGAAGGGTATCCACTCGTAAAATCTGTAGCCCAATGGAATCACCGTAGTTAGAGCTGGTTGATGAAAAACGCCGACCCCGTCTGTACACGATAAAAGGCAAAGAATAAGAAGTCCTAGGAAATATAAAAGTAG
>NW_007491673.1:0-279 GCF_000475195.1 Diaphorina citri
GAAGCCAGACCAGTGGAGGTGCCACGTGACGCATGCGGGCAGCCCGATCCAGTGCGCCGTGAAGAGAACGGAGGGGCGATTTTTCAATGTAAGTGAAAAAGGCAGAAAGGGCGGGCAAAAATCCGTAAGTGACGGAGTTTAAAAAAGGAAAGGAAGGACGGGTTGATAAAGGCCTTGGCCAAATCTAGAAAAGATCAATGGATCAATGGGGGCACGGTTGGTCCAGTGGTAACGCGCTTGCTTGCCATGCAGAAGGTCCCGGGTTCGAATCCCACCATC
>NW_007491674.1:0-279 GCF_000475195.1 Diaphorina citri
TTTAAGTACCAAGAATTGGGATAGAAAGAACTCAAGGGTATACGAGAGTCATAAATGCGGTAATTTATCAATTTACTCAATCAAAAATTTTGTCACCAAAATTGGACCTGGGACACCAAATTTCAAGGATCGACGTGTCTTGATTCAAGGAAGATGTGTACCAAATTTCATCAAAATCGGACCAGGCAATCGGGAGTTATAGCGGAACATACATTCAAACATCCAAACCAAATGCAAAACGGTCGAGTTAAAACGTAGACCTTCACTTCGTTCGGTCAA
>NW_007491675.1:0-279 GCF_000475195.1 Diaphorina citri
ATGACTTTGAAACATCACACAAGTAAGCGCAACTGATCTATTGGAAGTATTGTCTCTCTTCTCGATTTAAATGCTAGTATTGTGTCAACACGAGTCTAATGTAGCAGTTGTTTCATTGCTACGAAATAAAAACGGCGAAAGTATCTTTTTTTATGTTATTTTTTTCTTCGTCTTTTTTTTTTTACACAACTAACTAATCTAACAATTTAGCACAACTAACTAACAGTACTCTCTTTGTTATTTTTCTAAAAGAATATGATATGATGTTTTATTACCATT
>NW_007491676.1:0-279 GCF_000475195.1 Diaphorina citri
CATTATTCGTCCTTTATATTTCAGTTCTTTTTTTTCGTCCTTATTATTCCGTATTCCCATTCCATCGCTCGTCCGTCACTCGTAACAAGTGTGTACCTGCCTTTTTGATTGATAAAGAAAAAAACAAAACAAAAGAAAAAGAAGATAAAAGCATAAGAAAAGTTCAAGAAGATATATACCCTAAAGTCTAAAGTTTTCTTTGAAAGTTGCTCTATAAAGAAGAATGAATCATGGAAAAAAGGAATTTGAAGGTAATTATGTACTCAAGAAACTAATATA
>NW_007491677.1:0-279 GCF_000475195.1 Diaphorina citri
CTTATACATTTTTCATTGACTGACTCATAGGTTTGGTGCTTCCCCAATTTTAACCCAAGATAAAGTTAACGTCACTATTTATGCAACAGCTGAGTTCTAAGGTCTTATCCTCCTGAAAGTGAACAGAGAAGGAAGACAGGATAGGAGAAAGTGAGTTGTTCTGAGAACTAGCCTTATCTGTTTTGGATAAATTCCACCCTGGACGGAAATCAAACTCGCGACCTAGCGCTTACAAGGCAGATGCGCACCCTCCAAGCTAAGGCTGGCACCAAGGTTTGT
>NW_007491678.1:0-279 GCF_000475195.1 Diaphorina citri
AAACCACACACCAAACAGGCAGTATTTTCACGACATTCTGGTGGTATTTCAAGAAAGATTCCATATACATAGCACCAAATCAATATCACTCAAAACACTAAACTCCCTCCGAGTCAATGTGCAAATCGAGAAAACAAAGTCTCAAAATACACCCAAATATGGCATTATGGAATTCCGAAAACATAGGAAAAAAAGAAAAACAGAGAGAGAGAGAGAGAGATTGAGGGGTGTCTGGCAAAGTCCAAAAGGGATCGAACAAAACGAGTAGTAAACAATCGA
>NW_007491679.1:0-279 GCF_000475195.1 Diaphorina citri
ACTAAAAACTATAGGTACTGGTGTCACAATCTGGCGGATTGTTTCGGTACTGATTGAATCTTAGTTGCTCCTTCAGTAGGTATGTGCTGCACCTGGCGGTAATAATATTAGGTTGCAATGAAAACATTGGTCTACGTGATTTTTGGATTTTTATTGTTATGAAAAAAGAAGAGTCGTCTGGAATTTTTTATGAGTTTAATGTTTATTAAAAATCTGGTGTGAACATCACACGACTTTCCTTATCCTATTGAATGATGCTTATTTGAGTGTTCTTTTACC
>NW_007491680.1:0-279 GCF_000475195.1 Diaphorina citri
GGGCACGAATGAGGTCTTCCAGTTTGACTCCTGGTAAAAAATAGAAATACATCTGTTAAAGAAATAGATCTTAAATTTTAGTTCGAGGACGGAACTCGGATTTGACCTTCGGGACGGAAGTCGGAGCTCCCCAACTGGTGGACTCAACGTGCTATCGCCGCTGGTCTGTTTTGTCTTTTATCGACTTATTTGTCTTAAAAATTATCTCATTGTAACTTTATGCTTGATCCCAGGAATCCATAAGACTTGTTTAGACTGCTGGATGTTGTGGTAAAGGGA
>NW_007491681.1:0-279 GCF_000475195.1 Diaphorina citri
AAGAAAAGCTCCTTTCTGTATTTAACCTAACCCTATAATAACACTAATCACTGCTCTAATTATGAAAACTCCTTCTTGCGTTTAACCTAACCCTATAATAACACTGGTCACTCCTCGTTTGTGCCAGTTCCTTTGGTAGCAATATTCCACGGACGTGACTTCTGCACAAGTACCGAATTCGGTTTTTACCCCCCATCCGGTGACAATCTACACCCGTCTTCTCACATTGCCTGATAACATCATACAGTTCGGTAGATTTCGAAAAACAAAAGAGCCCGT
>NW_007491682.1:0-279 GCF_000475195.1 Diaphorina citri
TGGAGCTCTACTACTATTAGGTATTACTTAATTTTGCTTACCTGTGGCTGCATCCGAGACCGACTATATGCCTACTCCATACCTTGCCCCCAGAATCTTCGTTTATTCTAGCAAGTTGTTCAATTAGTGGGATGAAATTCCTCGCCTCAGTATTTTTTCTGTTTGAAAGAGACTAATGTTAGATTTCACCAATATTTATTCAGTCATTCGAACTCCTGTTAAGCTAACAGCCAGTTAAGTTCCATTTAATTTGTATTGGCTTAACGGGGCTGTTGGGCT
>NW_007491683.1:0-279 GCF_000475195.1 Diaphorina citri
AACGACACCCACGGGTTCGATTTCCGTCCGGAGCGGATTTTATGCTGAACGGATAAGGTTCGTTCTCGGACCGGCTGGCTTTTTCCTATCCTGTCTTCCTTTTCTCTTCGATTTCGGGAAGACCCACGGCGGAAGGGAGAAAATGAGGGAGAAGAAAATTGCTATCCTCTAAGGCCCAAAAGTGGGGAATGGACTGAAAGTGAGAAAAGAGAACCAAGAAGAAAAAGAGAACGAGGGAAAATAGGAAAGCGAGATGAAAACACTCCAAGATCTTAAAAT
>NW_007491684.1:0-279 GCF_000475195.1 Diaphorina citri
AAGGCATCTGCAGCATTACTGACGTGTTCAAATGTGCAAATCTTATTTTTTGCTTTATTCGTTGGTTTATGTTTTTTTCATCTCGTTATGTTTTCATTCAACTGTGTGTGTTGAATTACCTAAAAGTTTTAAATAAATCAACATAAGTAAGTAGTTGCTGAATGTTTGTACATTTAGTTGAGAGTCAGAGCTCGTATCCACTCAGCCAGACAGGTGGGCTAAGTGTTTCTTTATAGACATCATTTAATATTTAAACATTTTAAACCTATTGCAGCTTAC
>NW_007491685.1:0-279 GCF_000475195.1 Diaphorina citri
GAGTGTGGGATGGTACCCTCTGTTCCCCATACATACACTGGGCTCCGACTCTAATGATTCTCCTTAAGAAGAGAAGAGGCTAGCCTTAGTTTCAAGCCGCCACCAGTTGGTGAAAACTCTTTGTCCCTTATAAAATTGTTTTCAATCCCAGGATCACAGGTTATGGCAGATATAATCTGGCAATTCTCTCTCTCATACCGAGTGATCGGTATTCACATAACCAATATAACCATACAACTATGGCGTCAAATATTTGCTATGTAACATATAAAATTGCCA
>NW_007491686.1:0-279 GCF_000475195.1 Diaphorina citri
TCGCCATCGCACAATCCGACACCATCTCTCCAATCACTGCACCACAATTGAAATTGGATAGGTTAAGTCTTCTCCTTGAACAGCGGTGCTCAAACAACACGAACTCTTAAGATAGACTTTTTGTTACGCCAGACTCTCTCTCAAAAAAGAAGCCTTGATAAGGCCAGAATGTGGAATCCACTGCGAAAGGCCCTGGATGAAGCCGGACAATCACCTCCTCCTCCTCCCCCTCCTCCTCCTCCTCCTTCTCCTCCCAAAAGAGCCTGAGTTGTGCTGGGG
>NW_007491687.1:0-279 GCF_000475195.1 Diaphorina citri
TTTTACTTTCTATTTTTTTTTTGTAAGATGGAAGTAGCCAAAACCAAGACTGATTGAGAGGCTGAAAAAAAGAACGCCGACCCCTTTTGTACACGGGAAAAGGTGAAGAAAATAGAGAGAACTGTAACTGCTAAGGTCTTGTCGTCTCGAAAGCGAAGAGAGAAGGTAGGCAGGAAAGAAGAAAGCCAGCCGTTCCAAGAACGAACCTTATCTGTTTCAGGATAAAATCCGCCCCGGGTGGGAATCGATCCCGCGACCTAACGCTTACAAGGCAGACGC
>NW_007491688.1:0-279 GCF_000475195.1 Diaphorina citri
ACATAAATAAAATTAGCAATACGTGATGCGTGTTCTAGGAACGAGGGTGAATTTAATGAAATAATAAAAATTATGAAAAACCTTCACCTTAATTGCAACAATGCAAGGAGTTCTCGCATTCTGATTGGTTCTTTCATTTTGGGTCGATGACTCCTTGCTGCCATATTCATCTGGATGAATCATAGTAGAGCAGAGCATCAAAATCCAAGCATTGCATTGAAGATATTTGGCTCATACACTAATTTCTGTATTGTCAGGAAGCTAGTTTTCCAATTTGAG
>NW_007491689.1:0-279 GCF_000475195.1 Diaphorina citri
CTTCCATTTTGTCCCACAACTTACCGTTGTGGCACCAGAAGGGCGTAAGTCGCGAGTTTTTAAAAATGAAACAGAAAAAATGAACTCCAGTATGCCGAGTCTTGAACCTGTAACTGCTGAACTGTGAGTCGGATATAGTTAAAAATGAAACCATCATATTCCTCGTGAAAAATTGCACAAAATGGCCTATTTTATGGTTCTAAACACCGAAAAAAACAGTAAATTAACTTGAATTTTCCGAGTCTCGAACCCGTAACTCAAACATAAACGAAACTCAAA
>NW_007491690.1:0-279 GCF_000475195.1 Diaphorina citri
CTAGGCTGGCATATAATAATATTTGATTTTTATATCACGGAAGCAACATACCTCTGCATATGAGTCAAGAGTTATACCATTATGCTTTTGAGTTTAGAAATGGTGAATCCTTTGAAACCCGGACATTATGCGGTTTATAATTACCATCTTACCAAGTCGATTATTACCTCAAGATCCATCCCCTAATATTCGGATCGATCCAGGATTGAACGTAGAACATAATGTCGAATCACGGACATTCATGAAGACCTCTGTATAATGTATAAATAATTGCATACC
>NW_007491691.1:0-279 GCF_000475195.1 Diaphorina citri
GAAAAAAAAGATAATAATAAAAGATTCAAATTTGAATCTCTTATTATTATCTTTTTCTTACGGTCTATTCAGGTTGTGCAATTGAGTTTTGTACCCGGGCCGAAGGCAGGCGAAAAACAGAAAAGAAAAAGATAATAATAAAAGATTCAAATTTGAATCTCTTATTATTATCTTTTTCTTACGGTCTATTCAGGTTGTGGGATTAAATTTTGTACCCGGGCCGAAGGCAGGCGAAAAACAGAAAAAAAAGATAATAATAAAAGATTCAAATTTGAATCT
>NW_007491692.1:0-279 GCF_000475195.1 Diaphorina citri
GGAGAGTCTCTCACGTCATCCGTTGATAACGATGAGCCGACGGAAGTGCCAAGTCAAATCGCCATAGAGAGTGTGAAAGACTCTGTAGAAACGAAAGATGTTCGGGACACTCCAACCAAGCCAGAAAAATTACCAGCGAGCGTGCGGCGAAGTATGTTCAGGAACAGCAGCGGACGACAGAAGGCCAACTACATCAATCAGACTATCAAAGGAGTTGACGGGTTGACTACCAGACGATCGCGTCTTACTAGAATGTCCAGTGCGCCAAGTACTCACGTG
>NW_007491693.1:0-279 GCF_000475195.1 Diaphorina citri
ACCCCGCCGGGAATCGAACCCGGGTCTCCCGCGTGCAAGGCGAGTGCAGTGACCACTACGCCATGGGAGCTGACAATTTAATATATGAATTACATTCGATTTCATATATGTGAAGGAGGAACCACGTTATCATTTACAATGAGAGAATAGAGTAGACCTTCTTTCTTATTACAACTGCTCACTGCTTTGATGTAGGCGGGGGTGTCACCGATGGTGAAATGAGTCTCTGTTCCATTCTCCACAAACTCTCCCTGGAAATGAAGGAAAAACAAACGGAAT
>NW_007491694.1:0-279 GCF_000475195.1 Diaphorina citri
TTCACAATAATGAAATCATAATCGACACTGGAGGAAAATTTTCCTTTTTTCCCGAGTTTAATTAGCACAAATTTTCATTTACGAGAGATGCAGATAGCACAAATTCCTATATGTATACGTGTAGCAGAGTGATGTGGAAATGTAGGAAAAAACCTTCGTTTTCCACAGTAGTGAGCTTACAAGGCTCACACGAGTGCCTCCCAGAGCGAATAATCTACTTCAGCATCTCTATTAGGAGCTCAGGCTAATAGAAAAACATCCTCGGATTACTGGAAAATA
>NW_007491695.1:0-279 GCF_000475195.1 Diaphorina citri
AAGGGGGGGGGGGAAACAATCCAACATAATTTGAGTTGGTATCTCATACTTACATAGGATACCTTCTTAACTCACCTCCCTGGAGTGGCCCTCCCTCACCTTTCTGGAGTACTTTACCTTTCTGGAGTCTGGTTGGTTTTAAAACAACACAGAGAAAGGTGTTCCATAGGGGTGCTCTTTTGAAGAACACCCATATAAGGCTAGGTAGGGTAAGTGTACCATTTATTCGCCCACCTAAAAAACGTACCATTTATTGGCCCACCTGTACCATACGCCACA
>NW_007491696.1:0-279 GCF_000475195.1 Diaphorina citri
CGCGAAGCGCTATAGAAATATCAGTAAATTCCGCAAGCAAATCAAAGAAGTCTAATTGCGTTTTAAAGAAGTCTAAAAGTCTAATTGCGTTTTAAAGAAGTCTAAAAATCAAAGAAGTCTACAAAGTGCTTCTTTCCAATTCCAGTTGGTCACGAAAAAAACCTAGACAGTATTAATTCTGGGAAACCCTGTATCTACAGTTTGGTTTCCACGTGTCTTGAAATGGCAGATAAATTGAATCCTTATCTCGTATTGAAACAAGAGAAAGGATATATGTTC
>NW_007491697.1:0-279 GCF_000475195.1 Diaphorina citri
TTACGAGTGGATGCCCTTCGCACTCAACCTTTGCTTATTCTTTAGCAAGGGAAATTTCAGGCTGGTATGCTCCCTGTTAAAAAGTCCCCCAGCCAGACCATGCTGGTCTACTGCCTGTTTAAGGTCCCCCAGCCAGACCCATAATCATAAACTGTGACTTACTTGAGCACTTGCTTGATCTGTTTGAAGGTCGGCCGTTTAGACGGCTCATAGGACCAGCACTGGGACATTAAACTATACAACCTAGGTGGGCAGTTGGGTGGCAGAGCGAGCCGTTCC
>NW_007491698.1:0-279 GCF_000475195.1 Diaphorina citri
AAGAACATGAAATACCTACCCAATTTCAAGACGAAATTTCTAAGAAATTCAACACCAGAAAAGTACTTTTCATTTTCTTAGGTACCTACTTAAAACCTGCTTAGAATTTCGCTCAATTTGTTGCAAATTAAAGGACCTCATCCTTAATGTATTTTCTTTCTCCTCCTCTAATTCTTCGTCTTCTCTTGAACAATTTTTTCCTCTCTTAGTCATTGAAGAAAGGTATGCTACTACTCATTGTTGTTTGTGCAGGTAAAGGAAAGTTGCCTGGTATGGGTA
>NW_007491699.1:0-279 GCF_000475195.1 Diaphorina citri
CTCCACCAATTTCGATCACTGTATCTCTGCTCCCTCTCGATGTCGTTCCAATTTCAATTGATATTTTAACTTGACCATAAAACTTGCATGACTGAGGTTTAATGGTTTGATTTGTTCTCTGTTTAGCTCCGGAAGTGATAGATAACGAGAAATACACGTATAGTCCGGATTGGTTCAGTTTCGGCTGTCTTATATTCGAAATGATCGAAGGACAGGCCCCGTTCCGAAGGAGGAAAGAAATGGTAAGACACCACCGTCACTTCCCTACCAAATTTAATC
>NW_007491700.1:0-279 GCF_000475195.1 Diaphorina citri
TTCACAAAAAAAAAGAAAAAAAAAAAAAAATAGGTAGGTGTGTAAAATTGGGGTAACTCAGGTAAGTAGGAAGTAGGTAGTTAGGTAGTAGGTGTTTCAAATGATGCTAATTCTGAGACATCCTTAAGATAAAAAGAGACCTGATTGTTATAAACCTTGGCTGTAAAATAAAACATCTAAAAAATTGTGAAATTCCCTATAAAACCATCACGAAAACGGCAAGTGTTCGAGTTTTGGTTTTTGTTCATGTTGCCAAGCTTAAAAATAGGAATATTATGG
>NW_007491701.1:0-279 GCF_000475195.1 Diaphorina citri
TAGTCGTTTACTACAATATCTTGTAGGTATGGGTGCATTTCTAATCTCTTCAAGTTCCTTCCTTTTATCAGGATTTTTATTTTGAATTCATCTACGGTTGCTAGCTTTGGCAGTTGATGGGTACAACTTTTTTCACACTTGAATCCTTGAAAGTAATTTTCTTATGAATATAGGTACATAGTTCTGTAGTCTATGTAGTTAATAGGAAGCTATATTGCCTATTTGATTTGAAAGTATGGAAACAGGTTAGGAAATCCCCCAGTAAAGACTAAAGGTTAT
>NW_007491702.1:0-279 GCF_000475195.1 Diaphorina citri
AAAAAAAAAAAAAAAAAAAAAAAAAAAAAAAAAAAAAAAAAAAAAAAAAAAAAAAAAAAAACAAATCATAAATTTTCAAATTTGTTCGTAGCTGTCAATACCCATAATAGATAGTCACCTAATATTGCTTTCTCCGGACACGCGGGGTTAAAACCCGTAACTCTGGGACGGGGGGCGACATTTTTAGCAGGGATCCGCTTTTAGCACAAAGACCCTTTTGTTCGGGGGCTGGAAATTTCGCGATTTTTTTTTTTTTTTTTTTTTTTTTTTTTTTTTTTT
>NW_007491703.1:0-279 GCF_000475195.1 Diaphorina citri
TTTTCTCTATCAAATTCAAGGTATAATATAAAAATTAATATTTAGAAATAAGCTCAAAACTGACGAAAAAGAACAGTCACAAATATTCAAATGGAAAATGCAAGCAAGTGTTTCTTTGTTGTTTTTTACTTTCCTTATCCTATAGGAAGGAAAGTAATGTAATTTTTTTTCAACTATGGCGTGACGTCACGTGCAGGAGAAAAATGCTTAACAGCCACCTTCCTGCTCAACAGCAGGTTGCCTCACGGACAAAGGATACCAAATGATTTTGAGAAGATA
>NW_007491704.1:0-279 GCF_000475195.1 Diaphorina citri
CAATAGTAAAAGGATAAAAAATATTGCTTCAAGCAAGACTGAGATATAATTTGCAAAATAATATGAAATTTCTATATTATTTTCAATTTTCATGCTATCAAGAACAGGGCCAGAGTGAGTGAGTGAGTGAGAGAGAGAGAGAGAGGGAGAGAGAGTGAGAGGGAGAGAGAGTGAGAGGGAGAGAAGGGGTTGGTGAGGGAGGCAGTCTAATCTGTCAGTTGCAGTGTCCAATATGTGGTAAGGAGTGTCAGTGGATATTTTCTCTGACGGACATGGACA
>NW_007491705.1:0-279 GCF_000475195.1 Diaphorina citri
TGTAACAATTTGGTAAAAATCGGATAGTCACCCATCCAGATATTAACCAAAGTAATTGTTACTTAACCCTCATTTCGTAGAACTCCGTGGAAAATGTTGTATACAAAATATCTCAAGAACGGTTTATCCTAAAGCGATGAAATTTGATATGATATACCGGTATGGTCCAAGGACGCGACTATAATAATTTGGTAAAAATCGGACAGTCACTCATACAGATATCAACCAAAGTCAATGTTGCTTCGAACTTCGAAAAAAAAAAAAAAAAAAAAAAAAAAA
>NW_007491706.1:0-279 GCF_000475195.1 Diaphorina citri
CTCATGCTGATTTTAATACAAACTCCTGTGCTAACCAATTTTTTGGCCGTTTCCAACCAAAAAACGACAAAGGACTTTTTGGCCAATCAACTGATCTAATATAGATTTAACCCCCGAGAAAACGTCCAAAAGCAAAAGGGAACTCCACAGAGGAAAGGTCCATAATAAGACTAAAATGTTACAAGTTACAGTTTGTATTACAAACTTTGTAGGTACCTATCAATAAATGCAACGTGCCAGTGTGCACCAAACCGACTTGGCTAAAGCATTTAACACATT
>NW_007491707.1:0-279 GCF_000475195.1 Diaphorina citri
ACATGTCATAGCTACTCATTTTCCTCACGAGGCTGAGTGGGCCCCGCAACAGCCAGTCACGGGATCAATCATTTGAATCTTTGAGCTTTTAGAGTAGACCGGCAAATAAAAATCGAATTTTCGATTTGTTAAAAAACTTTTTCGGAGTTTTGATCTCAGACTTAGATTTCTCACAACCTTTTACGGAGGAATCAAACTTTTATTCCTTTTTGGGAGAATGACCAAAAAGGCCAAGTTCCCGACATTTGAAAACAACAACCTTTTTTTTTTTTTTTTCAA
>NW_007491708.1:0-279 GCF_000475195.1 Diaphorina citri
TCAACATTTGCTATTTCTTTAGCAAAGGGAAATTCAGGCTGGTATACTCCCAGTTTAAAGTCCCCCAGCCAGACTAAGTGGTCTACTCCCTGTTTAACGTCCCCCAGCCAAATAGAATCGAACACTTCTACACTAATACTAAATGAGATAATTTTCAAGACTTCATGACAGGATTCTCGTGCAGTGAGCTCTTCCGCCCGTTGGAGAGATTTGGCACTTACCTGCAGGTAACTTGTGAAAGTTGGTAATCCGAATGGTTTTACTCTCGACCATGGGTCG
>NW_007491709.1:0-279 GCF_000475195.1 Diaphorina citri
ATCACCTGTACCTGAATGGGTGAACATCTGGGCAATCCCGTGCTGCTGGGTTCCCGACTCCACTCAGACTAGTTGCCGAATGGTGGAGTTTTTAACACCCGTCATAAGAAAACTTTAGTTGTTAAAATTGACATTAGACCCTTAAACCTACCTATATCTAAAAGGGACGTTAAACCCTTAAACCTACCTACCATTTGATTCCCCCCCCCAGGTTATTTCACTCGGCAAGGCTTCACAAAAGACATCAAGTTGCCCAAACACTTGTACGAAGGCTACATC
>NW_007491710.1:0-279 GCF_000475195.1 Diaphorina citri
GAAAAAATGGACTGGAAAACCGAGAAAAGTCAGGGAATTTTATTTTTCCATTTTGGTAGACACCCTGCTAAATCCAAAGATTCAGCCATTGGTCTGTGTGTGATGTGTGTGTCTGTCTGTAAACAAAATATCTCGAGAATGGTAAAAGCTAGAGTCTTGAAATTTGGTACGTATCTTTCAAATGTGACAAGGATGCGACAGGAAACTTTTGGTTAAGACCGGTGTAACGCTTGGCGGCATTTTACCGCTTTTTGGCGGTTTTCGGTGTAACTTAACAAT
>NW_007491711.1:0-279 GCF_000475195.1 Diaphorina citri
CACCGAAGCGAATACAATAGTCCGTCCCCTATACCTTTTATTATTAGTAATAATAAAGGAAGGACGGACTAAAAAGAGAAAAGTAAAGGATGGTGGAAAAGAACTCGTGCTGATCTTGTGGAGCTGAGTTGAGATATTTGTGTGGAAAAAAGAAAGGGAAGAGAAAAAGAGAAAAATAAAGGATGGTGGAAAAGAAAGAAAGGACGATAGAAAGGAAAGGAATAAGGGGAGAAAGGAAAGGAATAAGAAAGAAGAATGAAAACAATCGGTAAAAAGAAA
>NW_007491712.1:0-279 GCF_000475195.1 Diaphorina citri
ACAGAATGTAATTTACCAAAATTAATTTTACAGACTGACAGAATGGAAATTGTCAATTTTTTTACTGACGGTTTTCCTTTTGAACCGCCTTTCCATTTGTATTTCATTTTAATTAACTAATAGATTTATGGGATCTACTCGTTTACCTATAGCAGTATCAACATTTTCCCTAACCATTATTGAAAATATCTGGTGTGAACGTCACACGACTTTCCTCATCCTATTGAATGATACTTATTTGGGTGTTGTTCTATTGTAACTTTTACAATACCTCTAACC
>NW_007491713.1:0-279 GCF_000475195.1 Diaphorina citri
GTGACTATCTTTCGTTTCATTCATAAGTACGAGTTATGTATTCGTGTTTCGTTTCCTTACCAAATCCTATACCTCAACAATAGATGTACCCAATGTGTGTTTCATGGTATCTTTCCTTGTTTAGAATAGATATAGGAAAACAGAGGAGGGCATAAGACTAATATGGGTTATGACTATCACCGTATCCAGCACTGAACAGCAATTGAAATATTTCCAACAGAAAGTAGAAACATTCACAGAATATGAACAGCTTTCAGCATTAGAACCCAAATCCGATAT
>NW_007491714.1:0-279 GCF_000475195.1 Diaphorina citri
TTTATTCATCGAATTGTTTTGAAACCAATCTTGAGGGACTTTCTTACTTGGTGCTGTTTTTGCTGATTTTGTTTCAGTCAAGTTTATTATTTTATTACGTGTTCGAGAAAGTTCCAAGGTATAAAAATAAAAATCTGGGTGACCACGATAGACGACAAGTGGGACCCATAAAATGACAATCTTTCGTCAAAATTTACAAGATATTTTAGGTGCGTGAAGTTAGCACCACAACTTTTGCTGCGAATTTGTACCAAAGCCCATCATTTAGTACCCATTTTG
>NW_007491715.1:0-279 GCF_000475195.1 Diaphorina citri
CAAAAACAACTACGTGGTTTTCAGCAGAACCCACTTCTCCGTGTAATTGATAAGGTCAAGCATGTGTTTGAACTTTTTTAGAAGATACTTTTTATAGCTGTCAAGATATTTATATCTGTCCAGTTTCCTTGTTTTAGTGGTCCATTGAGTCCATCGTTTCAAAAACTTGATAAATTGTTCAAGTTTAAAGTTTAACAATACATTCAAGCTTAACAATAGCTGGATTGCTTTATTTGTGCTAAATTAGGAAGGGAACTCGTAATAATAACGTGAATTTCT
>NW_007491716.1:0-279 GCF_000475195.1 Diaphorina citri
TGAAAATACGGGACAAGCAGCTTTTTTAACCCCCCCCCCCTAGCCCTCACCCTGCAATTTTTGGAAGAAAAAAAAACACTCAGTTTTTAAAAATCAACTGTTTTTTTTTCTTGATTTATTAATGAAATTAGAAATTAAAAATTATTCACTTCTCATATTTTTGGTTACACAAATTGTAGGTATATTTATAACCCTGTGGTCGAATGGTTGGTTAAGGTAAGGCATTGGACTTCGAATCAGGAGACCGGGGTTCGAATCCGGCGTGCTACAGAAAATTTT
>NW_007491717.1:0-279 GCF_000475195.1 Diaphorina citri
CTTCTTCTTCTTTCGATAGGATCGAGTAGGGTGGGGTTGAAACCTTCCCAATATTTCGTACGTACCTATTTTCGACCTACCTGCCTTTAGGTTCGTGGTAAAAAGTTGGTAACTTTGTACTGGCTAGGACAACGAGTAGGTACTGATTTAGATTGTAATTAGATGCATAATGCAAGGAACGACGGCCTTGTTGAATAAAGCGGATGATAAACGAGCAATAGGACGTGGGAATTAAGGAAAAAATGGTGCAATAAATAATTTCTCTCCATTTCCATAATT
>NW_007491718.1:0-279 GCF_000475195.1 Diaphorina citri
TATCCTAACCATCTTTTTTGGGGAATTCTCCTCCTATTCCTCTTCCGCCTTCTAAAATTTTTACTACTTCCGAGTCCCATTTTTAATAGAGTTCTACAATTTATTGAACTAATTATAATATGTACTTGTATTCATAGTCAATTTGATAAGAAACTATCACAATGAGGGAAATCAGTAAGACAAGTGGGGACAAAATTTGTATGAACGCCTGGTATCTCATTAAATATGCAATGTGCCACACACACTATAGCCAACGTACAAGTTGCTCTTCTCGGCATG
>NW_007491719.1:0-279 GCF_000475195.1 Diaphorina citri
TACTGATGGCTATTTTATTGGACTCAGCACTCTGGTCCTTTCTCGATGTCAAAGGAGTACTTCCTGACTTGGGAGAAAGAAAATTGCTTTCACTGATGGATTCTTTCACGTGGTTGTGAGTATAGTCTCCACCAATGATTTTGTCCTTCGGTTTGTTAGTGATTACATGTCCTGTGCATGTTTTAAGAATACAGGTCCAATGACAACCAGTGTTGCCAACAAGGTTTGAGTAACGGTATGAGTAACCGTCAAACAAAAGCCTGTATTTACCACTAACAG
>NW_007491720.1:0-279 GCF_000475195.1 Diaphorina citri
GTCTTTTAGACGCAAATAGTGTGTCCATATTTATAAATCTTTAGCATTAATTGAATCTTCAGTTCCCTCCTTTCTCTTCCTCACTCCTTGTCCCACCCTCCCCCCTCGCTGTCATTTTATCATCAGTTAAAAGTCTCACAACCTCATCTACCTTAAGTTTGAACATGAGCTTCTCAAAGTTCCTCTCTGATCTTCTTCTTGCGACATGTAGAATTTTATATGTGTTTATATACACATATTCCACAAGTCGAACTTTTGTTTTCCATAATGGCAGTACAA
>NW_007491721.1:0-279 GCF_000475195.1 Diaphorina citri
CCTTCCAAGCTAACTAGGCTGGCGAACAAATAAATAAATAAAGGCTGGCGAATAGAAGTCAAAAACCCCGTCACTAAACACCTTGGCAGTTATACAGTGATGTCAAACCTCTATCAAACAAAACATTTACCCCCTGGAACCTGGAACGACGTTGGATGAGGTGTTTTAGATTGGAAAAGTTGGAGAAAGTCATACAACAGCCCCTAGTCTAATCTTGTACCTTCTTATAAGAGCCATGGGTATAATATTATTATGAAGACTTTAAAAGACATCTCCACT
>NW_007491722.1:0-279 GCF_000475195.1 Diaphorina citri
CTTTGTTTCACTGTCGGAGGAAGCACTGTGCAATATACCTTCCCCTTTTAAAGATTCTCTACCATTGCACATGTGATAAGTTTGGCAACAATGCCTATTTTTTTGCTGTCACATTGATCTGGACACACTATAGACTTTCTACTGGCCTTTTATAATTTTATAGTCCAGCCATAAAGCCCGTTATCATAGTTTCTTATTTTGTTTTTGTTATTCCTTCATCAGCTGGAATTTTCTTTACAAAAAGGCACACCCACAAATCCTGAGCCTCCCTCTCGCCTG
>NW_007491723.1:0-279 GCF_000475195.1 Diaphorina citri
TGAGATTGACATAGTTCTCTGTGTCACTCTCTAACTTGGGACTGAGATTGACATAGTTCTCTGTGTCACTCTCTAACTCGGATGGGAGAGAGACAGTTCTCTGTCACTCTCCTACCCGGGTAGGAAAGGGACATAGTTCTCTGTGTTCCGCTAAAGACCGGTTGGAAAAGAGACACGGTTCTCTGTGTCACTATCCCACCTGGTCTGTCGTTCTTTTTAGGCCGGCCACTCACGACAGGTTTTGTACGACGGACGTTGGCCTGTTAGGCCATGGCCTGG
>NW_007491724.1:0-279 GCF_000475195.1 Diaphorina citri
AATAAAGAAACAAACATAATAGGTAATAATTATGCAAAGATCCTTTTATTTCAAACAGATTTTCGGACAAACGAACAGATTTTCAGACCTTTAGATATTTGCTTTGCTTGTTGTAGACGCATGCAAAATCGTCGAATTTAAAAACTAGAATTCACTTCCCTCGTTCAATTATTTTTAGAAATTACACCACCTCGTACTTCTGGTCACACAACGACATCTGATATGAAAGTTCAAGTTCAATCGAAATAATAATAAAAATAATATAATAATAAGATATTT
>NW_007491725.1:0-279 GCF_000475195.1 Diaphorina citri
ACCTTGGTTGACATCTCGTCACAATGTCGGCACGAAACCCTGAACATCTCGTGGGTTTTGGTCAGGGCCATTTCATTCATAGAAGAGAGGTTTAGCCAGAATGTTCTCATAGGGTGGGGTAGACGGACTTATTTGGAGACGACCTGTCAATGCTGTCATTGGTGCGGTTTTCTAGAAGACGAATGAACATGAGGAAAAGCCATCATAATTCCTGGCAGTGGTGTGGGGTGAGAATTTCAAAAGGGGATACGGTTAGCCCAGTGTTAACTAGCCATGCAG
>NW_007491726.1:0-279 GCF_000475195.1 Diaphorina citri
TGGAGGGCAGCGAGAGCCACACATACACTGGCTCCCGTCTCTCGGAGATGGCTGATATTGATGTGAGTATCCTGAAATAATAGGTCTATTTTCACTTTCGGGAAACTGAAAACTGGGCTGACGATCTTACTAAGGCCAGCCACTCACTATAATAGACTCCCAATATATGATCTATCAGGTAGATCTGACAGGCGGAACTTTTCAGTGCTACCTGTCAGGTCTACCTGATAGTGTGTGTGTTCATCAGGTATCAGGTAGGTAGATCTGACAGGCGGAACT
>NW_007491727.1:0-279 GCF_000475195.1 Diaphorina citri
ATTTGTATCATCTGTTATCAGTATCAGCGATAGTTGGAAGAGTGAAGAGATCTTTGCCCAGCGGACCTTGGGGATGGCAAAGGAAGGTTGCCCTGTATGACAGTCTCTCCACCTGTCAGGTCTACCTGATAGTGAATAGCAGCAATAATAAGTCTCTCAGGCGACCTGTCAGATCTATCTGATAGTGAATGGCTGGCCTTGATGTCGCTTTTCTTGGTGTTTCAGACAAGAACTCCCGTTTCCAATGTTCAATCGTAATGACTTCAGCATTTGGTCTGT
>NW_007491728.1:0-279 GCF_000475195.1 Diaphorina citri
CACATTCAGATAGTTCAACAATAGGAAAGGAGGACATTTAGGGAACTTGGCAACTTTCCAGTATTTCTTGATAGGTATTTGAGTAGAAGATGTTGGATTAGACTCTGCAGATGTGTTGTATTTGGAGCAGTGTTCCATACAAGAAGAAAAGCTTTGGTCTGGATACAGCGGAATGTATGGTAGTTGTCACAGGGAAATAAGGAGTAGGATACGTAAGCTGTGGGGCTTGTAGGTTGGATGAGCATCTTACAAAAATGCACTTTCACAGGAGAATGAAGG
>NW_007491729.1:0-279 GCF_000475195.1 Diaphorina citri
GTTACAACAGAACACCCAAATAAGCACCATTCAATAGGATAAGGAAAGTCGTGTGATGTTCACACCAGATTTTTTACTGTTTGCCTGCAGCATACTTGGGATTGTCTAATTCTGCTGATGTTGGTAGCCATTGATTAGGATAAAAGAGGAAAAACAAAGAATGTATTAAGGAAATTAAGATGCTCTCTATAAAAACAAGCGGGGCCCGTCCCTCCGGGAATTTTTTAGCCCGTAGTTTATTCGATCATGGTTAAAGAATACCTTTGTACCTACCTAATT
>NW_007491730.1:0-279 GCF_000475195.1 Diaphorina citri
TGAGTAAAAAATTGTTTGTTAAAGAAAATATTCCTAACAATTTTATCAAATGGAATTTGTCGTAGTCGTAGGCACTTAGTCCCGCATTTGTTTTAAGCTTACAATATCTTCTGTACTTTTACAATACCTACCTTGGTATCACTAGATAACTAATTGGAGTACCCACCTTTGCATAATACTTTTGTATACCTACCTAACTGCATTTTCATAACTGCTTGATTTTCCTGGTGTAAGGCCATTTTTCTTCCCTTTTCTTTCAAACCCGCAAATACTCGTGGG
>NW_007491731.1:0-279 GCF_000475195.1 Diaphorina citri
GGGCGGGAATCGAACCCGCGGCCTAGCGCTTACAAGGCAGACGCACTACCAACTAAGCTAACTAGGCTGGCGAATGCTTTCTTTTATTTTTATTTTTCACAGTAGGATGAACAATAATACAATAGGAATAAATTAACAGCAAGTAAGTGCCTACCTAGATATGGTTACCTAATGGTTGGGGCCACGAACCCAGCCGAAACCAGACAAGTTCACCTCCGTTGTTTATCCTGCCCGAATAGGACAAAAAGTCCCTTTACCCCAGCAGTCTAAACAAGGTCT
>NW_007491732.1:0-279 GCF_000475195.1 Diaphorina citri
CATCTGACTTGTCTACCTCGCCTTTTTGCTGAGATTTTAACCAGCTCCTCACTTGGCGGGCCGTAGGTTAGGTATAGCTGAGACTGTATCTCCTGGAGTGTTTTCTCGGTGACACTTGGACAACATGATATGTGTTAATATAGATTGCATCTCTTCTCTCTACGTTCAGACGTACAGTCATGCTGAGGTACCTATGTATAATGTATACAGTCATGCATTACAGTGGCGTTATGGGTTATTCCTAGCAGATGATGCAAATCAAGATACAGCATTAGGATT
>NW_007491733.1:0-279 GCF_000475195.1 Diaphorina citri
ATCAATATATTTTATTGTGGATGTATACATGGTATGTTCACAATATTTTAATAAAACCTAATACTTAAATAACTTAAATCTATTCTATAAATAGTAAACTATAACTAATATGATGAATGGGTATGTAGAACTTAATTGACAATAGAGACAGACAACTACTATACCAGCAATATGGGAGGTGAAGAGGATAAGAGAGCAAAGTTAATGGAGGTGTGTGTGTGTGTGTGTGTGTGTGTGTGTGTGTGTGTGTGTGTGTGTGTGTGTGTGTGTGTGTGTGTG
>NW_007491734.1:0-279 GCF_000475195.1 Diaphorina citri
GCTGCATTTTTTTGTATTGTAAAATAAGAATGTCAAATGTCTCTGACATTCCTGTAAAATGTAAATCATTATTCTGCTACATTCTTTTCTATTGTAAAATAAGAATGTCAAATGTCTTTGACATTCCTGTAAAATGTAAATCATAATTCTGCTGCATTTTTTACTTTCCTTATCTTATAAATAACTCTTTGTATACAAAGGTTTGTATTGTAAAATAAGAATGTCAAATGTCTCTGACATTCCTGTAAAATGTAAATCATTATTCTGCTGCATTCTTTT
>NW_007491735.1:0-279 GCF_000475195.1 Diaphorina citri
GTGTTCTTGTTCTTATAGCCAAACTTTTACAATATCTCTAACCGTTTAATCGGTATAGCTGAAAACCGCCAAAAAACGGTCAAAAACCGCCAAAAAGCGGTCAAAATACCGCCAACAGCAGCACCCATCTCAACCAAACGTTTTGAGTTGCATGCTTGTCACATTTGTGAACTACATACCAAATTTCATGTCTCTAGCTCTTACCGTTCCCGATATATTGTTAAATTACACCGAAAACCACCAAAAAGCGGTAAAATACCGCCAACCGTTGCACCGATC
>NW_007491736.1:0-279 GCF_000475195.1 Diaphorina citri
GTATGTCTCAACAGTAGCAGATTTATTTTCAATACTCAAAGGACAAGCAATAGAAAGGTTAAGGTTTTGGAGATCTAACATGCAAAATTGTTTACAAAGCTTTCTAGTGGGATAAATTATAAAGAATCATCTATCACCTACTTAAGTATTATTGAGAAAAGGTACAAATTACATACTGACAAAAAAAAAAAATGCCTCCACATTTTGGCCATTTGTGAGGAAACCTTAAAATAATAATAATAATCAGCTTTTAATCACTTTCATCGTACTGCGTGGATA
>NW_007491737.1:0-279 GCF_000475195.1 Diaphorina citri
TACATCTTTTCTTTTACTTCGCTTTTCCACCTTTCTAGTCTTCCTACTGCTCTATCTCCGTCCTCCGTCCATTTCTTTTGATTTATCTTGTTCTATCTACACCTACAGTTATATTTCTTCTTCCCACCTGTTCTTTTTCTCCTCCTCACACTCCATCTAATACAGTATGCTCTGCTTCTCAACTTCCTTCTCCTCTTCCTTCTCCTCCTCCTCCTCCTCCTCCAGAATTCTCGTTCTGCTTCAACTAAATGTTTCTAGATTCTAGACGGAACTGAGTTT
>NW_007491738.1:0-279 GCF_000475195.1 Diaphorina citri
CTGAATAGAAGTGGGTACCAATAGGGTGATAAAGGGGCAAATAGAGGCGCTATTTGCCCTTTTTTCGAACAAAAATTCTCACCCTCAAGTCAGACTGAAACAAATTTTGGCCAATCAAATGTTTGGAATTGATGCTTCAGTGCAGCTTGAGAGCCAATATTTTGTCCACAAATATGGCCCATGTTCGTAAATATGGCCCTCAAAGCAGTTACGTGTTACGTCACAACGAATATGATACGGTGTGAGATTGAAGTGGAAAGTTGTGACGTCAATTGAAGT
>NW_007491739.1:0-279 GCF_000475195.1 Diaphorina citri
AAGGTTTAAGTCACCCATCCATTTATTGGCCTTGCTCAGTGTAGCTTATGATAGGTGACGCTAAAACCAGTCTTAAAAAATGACTGAAGTGTTATCTAAAACTTTCTCACTTTGAATTCACTGGTCGTCACGACAAATTTCAAAATCAGTCAGTTGTGTGAGAAAAGGTGAAAAAAATCCCCCAAAAACAGTTTTTTTTTTTCTTTTGTTTTTTGGTTTCATGGTTCTCTGGACAAAATTTGCACCACCATTTCCGTGTTCCTGGTAAAAAGACCTATA
>NW_007491740.1:0-279 GCF_000475195.1 Diaphorina citri
CTACCATTACAAACTGCCTTATAAGGGGAGAAAACGCCCATGTTGCTGAAAAAGTGAGCCAAGAAGCGTTTTGAGGTCGTAATGTCGTAAATTCTGACGCTTTTGAAAGTGAGAACACTATTCATCATTTGTGACTCACGAACCGACGATACCTACCACTTATCTAACAGTATCACACGGTTCATTTGATATGCTACAAAAGGAGTATCATTACGAAGAACATTTGCCAGAACATTAGCACAATGCATCGAAATGGTGTTGCATCACAAGAGACTGGTT
>NW_007491741.1:0-279 GCF_000475195.1 Diaphorina citri
CATTTTTTGTAAAAAAAGGGTTAGTCCCGTAAATAAATAAATAAATATAAATATCTCTATAGATAAAAACAGTCATATATTATGTATGCAAAATCCAATATACACCTACCTATGTATTTAGAACATGAGAGAAAATTCTACTCACAGACAACTGACGATGACGTGGAAAGTTCAGACGGGAAGGTAGACGTTTCTCCCTGATGCACTGTTGTACAACAGACTCCATAGTCCATAGCTCCCAACGTGCAAGCATTTCTAATTTGTTTCTTTCTAGCAACT
>NW_007491742.1:0-279 GCF_000475195.1 Diaphorina citri
ATAATAATAATAATAATAATAATAATAATAATAATAATAATAATAATAATAATAATAATAATAATAATAATAATAATTGACTCTTGAGAGGAAGGCAACCACTAGGCGAGGTTAACGCCTGAGGCGTTCTCTACCACCTAACCCTTAGAGCTCTATTATTATGTGATCGAATTCTCAAATAAATGAGAATAAAATTCACTTACACTTACCTAGGATGGCACGGTTCCTTGTACACGTCGAGTTGAAAGTACTGATTGTTGTGAATGAAACACCAATGAA
>NW_007491743.1:0-279 GCF_000475195.1 Diaphorina citri
TTGACAAAGTACTGTACTTGTATTTAGTTGATTAAAGCAATATCATCACAAGTAAAGAAAAGTTACTTACTGATCAAGTTGTATAGGCTTTAAAGCTATGTATGTTAAGTATAAGGTTTATGTATTGTATGGAAAACTTGAATTTAGTTGAAAATTTGGGTTCTAGTTTTCAATATTCAATTGCCATTTGGTTGTTGTACATTTTGGAAAATAGAAACCTACTTCACTTTTCCAGCTGTTGATTATTATTTCATTGTATTTCCAAATCGATTTTATTTA
>NW_007491744.1:0-279 GCF_000475195.1 Diaphorina citri
TAAACCCACTTTATCTATAACTACCTAACAGCATATTTTTCTATCCTCTGTTACAGGTATGTACCCATGTGGTGATAGGACGGTAAATAAAGAAAAGCTCCTTTGTATTTTGAATGTAAAAGTACCTCCGTAAGTAGATAGATACATATCTCAAGAGATCTAATATATAAAAATGAATGTTTGTGTGTTTGTTCGAACTTCATGCTTGGCCAAACCGCTCATCCGATTGCTATGAAACTTTGTCAACTTATTGCTTGCACTCCCGTGAAGGTTATAGGC
>NW_007491745.1:0-279 GCF_000475195.1 Diaphorina citri
AATTAAAACGAATTGACGGTTGGCCAATCTGAACTTGGCGGGGCCTAGTTGGAAATTACGATAAAGTGAAAGTTTTTTTGGTTGTTTTTAAATGTTTGTTACTTCCCGAAATTTCGAGAGGTTTGACGAATTTTTGCAGGTAAAATTTAAATGTTGAAGTTGTGAAATTTCCACTTCGTTACGTGTTATCGGTATAAGTTTTTCCAAAAGGTCTGAATCCACGATACAGGTCTGATCCCATATTCTGATTACCAAATTGGGTACTCGGAGCCGAGGATA
>NW_007491746.1:0-279 GCF_000475195.1 Diaphorina citri
GATTTATGTTCAGCCTCTACAGTGCTAGGGTGTACCTTTACATCTTCCAAGGAAGTAGTTATGGATTCTGCATCAAGAGCACTAGAAGATTTGGGATGAGGTATTGATTTAGATGGTACTCCATCCGATTGTATGGGTAAAGATTCAGTTTTTGATGATTCCCCACCCTTAAGATTTGTCTCCGGAATCTTTGTATATTCATGTTGTTCAAATTTCACGTGTTTTTTCTTCTTTTTAGCTTTGTCAGGCTCAGTATCAGAATGTTGAGTAGTGATAGTT
>NW_007491747.1:0-279 GCF_000475195.1 Diaphorina citri
ATTCAGTACATATTGTGTTCATGATTATATTTCTCTTATTTGATTTACCACCTTTCGAAATCAACAGGAATGTTTTAAATATCTTGGAACTTCGCACGAGTTCCTTTGCAAGCTTTGTTAACTTTCGACCTAAAAAAAAACCAAGTGCATTCATTGGTTGTAGAATAATCTTATGAAATCCTTTCAACAACATAAAAACTTGAGTGAAATGTTGCAAGTCGGGTTTTTCAAGTTGAGTTTTCCGTTAGGGAAGACCTTTCTTCTTGTGCTCTCTTTTTG
>NW_007491748.1:0-279 GCF_000475195.1 Diaphorina citri
GACAACCAGATCCAGAGATCCCCGGTCATTATACCTCAGGACAACCAGATCCAGAGATCCCCGGTCATTATACATCAGGACAACCAGATCCAGAGATCCCCGGTCATTATACATCAGGACAACCAGATCCAGAGATCCCCGGTCAATATACATCAGGACAACCAGATCCAGGGGTCCCCGGTCATTATACCTCAGGACAATCAGATCCAGGGGTCCCCGGTCATTATACCTCAGGACAACCAGATTCAGAGATCCCCCGGTCATTATACCTCAGGACAA
>NW_007491749.1:0-279 GCF_000475195.1 Diaphorina citri
AGTATTTTTTAAATCATAGGAGAAAAAGAAAATTCCATTGGTCCTCATTTTTCCTGCTCCATGACTTTGAAACATCACTCTAGTAAGTGCAACTGTTCTATTGATGTCCCCATCCTGACTTTCATGGCATGCTTTAAGTACAAATAATCATCCCAAGAACGTATCTATGTGAATATGCTATTTACTGATATTTTTTGACCAATCTTTAGGGATTAAATACACCATATAGCCTGAAAAGAAATAAACTGGGGACATATGACAAGCAAGCTATTTTTTTTT
>NW_007491750.1:0-279 GCF_000475195.1 Diaphorina citri
TTCCTTATTTTACTCAAATAATTAAGAAGTCCTTTTTATATGTTTCCTAACCCTATACTAAACCCGATACACACAAAAAGTTGTTCATTTATGAAAGATCTTGTTGTGTACTACCTAACCCTATCACAAAGTTGATCATTTGTGAAAGTTCTTTTCACGTGCTACCTTAACCCTATCATTCAAAGGAAGTTGATCACTTGCGAAAGTTCTTTTCGTTTTCTAGAATTCTTTCGTGGGATAAAATAAGGGATTTTTTCCTGTGGGACCAAATTTTGAGAG
>NW_007491751.1:0-279 GCF_000475195.1 Diaphorina citri
GGTCCATACCAAATTTGGTGCTTTCCTGAATAAATGCAGCTTTTGGCCAAAATTGTGACGTTAGGCCACCCACTAGAAAGTACATAATGTAAAAGGTTTTTTTTTTTCTTTCTTTCTTTTTTAACTCTCGATTTGTGATAGACGTTCTTTAGCTTCCATTCTAGCTCCAATCTACAACTCTTCATGTACTGGCTCTGGCTCAGCACCTCCCCTACAATACTCCGTCTCCTGATGACACAACTTATACTTGAGATTCTGGATGCGAGTTTGTATGAGGTC
>NW_007491752.1:0-714 GCF_000475195.1 Diaphorina citri
TCCCATAGGCAGACTATCACGGGGATTGCATTACGTTACTTCTAGGTCTGGGGATCTATGATGACAGCGATACAGAGTCCAGCGCATCAGAGGAGGAGGCTGAAGCAGAACCTAGTCAGCAACTACAGTCAGCTTATGAGACTGAAGACGCACTGAGAGTAAGTTACTATCTCCCTTGTATTGATAAATAAGAATGTTAATCTTCTTGACTTGGCGGGGCGGAGCGCTACCTCGCTCCTGAATTGACTAGTTATATTATGTAGCCGAACTGCGCTTTGACTGTTGGCAGCAAGATTTTGTTTGTTCCTTATGCAGACGTTTCTCCTACTGCAATAAATAAATGTACCTACTTATTAAAATATATGGCCTGGACCACAAACTGAGACCAAGTTAATGTTAAACTAATTGGATTAATCAATCTGATTGGTTAATTTCAATTTTGTAGGAAGACAGGATAGGAGGAAGCCTTATCTGTTTAGGATTTTAGGATAAAGTTCGCTAGCGTGAAGCGAACCCACGACCTAGCGCTTAGAAGGTAGACGCGCTACCCTCCAAACTAGGCTGACTTTCTTTTTTCAGGTAGGTATAGTTTTCATTTGTTTATTCATTCAATCAGAAGCACAATCAACTTGGAGCTGAATCCTCGTCTAAATCTTTAGCAAAGCAATGTTAAACTAATGATTGTTTCCAGGATAAACTGAATCAAAGGAAACG
>NW_007491752.1:5784-10201 GCF_000475195.1 Diaphorina citri
CCGTCCATGAAGCATGTATATTTACGCTGCCTCGTTTGGATCGATTATGTTTGGACACGGCTTTAGACGGTCAAAAAGTTATTCAATGTCAGGATACCTAGCATTTGGGGAACCTAGCCCCTCCTGATGGGGCTTTTTTTAGCTCCCAAATGTAAAAAACTATACTAACAGTTTTCTTCTTCTTCCTCACCTTTTTCCGTGTACAGACGGGGATGGTGTACAGACGGGGATGGTGTAGAACAGACTCTCAATCAGCCCCAGGGTGATTGGTTTGGGCTAATATTTGCTTATTTTATTTATACTGCTTAAATAGGACTGAAAAGTCCCTTTAAATAGGACTGAAAAGTCCCTTTATTTGGTTTTGGCTACAAAATTTTCACGAGTCTGGCCTACAGTAAAGGAGAACAATGAACCTCGAGGGGCGGCCTGGGCCCCCTCGGCCCGCCTGAATACGGTCCTGATGATTATACTCAGTCTTGTCTCCTCTCATCTGTTTTTTTTTCCAGATAACCTCGTGGATCGGAACTGCGCCAAGTGTCCGGAGTGTTGCATCGACTACGAATCCTGGCTGCGGTTTCAGAACGGCCTCTATCGTATTGTTCGAGATCCTCTGTTTGAACTTCTCATTACGCTGTGTATCATATTGAACACCATGTTTCTGGCTGTCGAACATCATGGCATGAGTCAGAGTATGCGTGACGTTTTGGACTATGGAAACAAGGTACTTTTAATTTAATTTAGTTCGATATCAATGTACCCAATTTCAAATCAAATCATGAGCTCACAGTGTGCTCAATCAGTAGACACGGCCTTTACTGCCTGGAGGCCTTTAAACAGGGAGTAGACCAGCCTGAAATTTCCCTTGCTAAAGAAATAGGAAAGTAGAGAGCGAAGGGCATCCACTCGTAAAAAGTTTGTGTTCACTCTGGTTTTTACAGTGGAATGCATTCTCAAAGTGATGGCCCCAAACAACTTCTTCCCCTTTTCCCATTTTTCTACAGGGTCGGCGTTTTTCGTCAGCCTCTCAATCAGTCCTAGGGTGATTGCTTTGGGCTGACATTTGGTTCGCACTCAACCTTGGATTGGAACACATCACAAGCCTTGAGGCACACTCCATTTGTCAAGGATCTAGGTTTACCTTGCCCTTGGAATCAACTTAATTTGAAGAATACATTTACTGTTGAAAATTTGTAATGAAACAATAAGTTGAAGGGAAATTCCAGGCTCGTATTAATGTCCCCCCAGCCAGACAACCTTCTCATCCAAAGTCTTTGAAAAAATATTCAGGGATTGTGAGCATTTACCCCCGTGTTATTTTTTATTTTCAGATGGTGTGTGTGCGGAAAGAACTGACCCAGCTTCTGATGCGAGTCACCTCGGAGGAGATTGAGAAGTGTGCACGTGAGGTGTTCTCTATGTTTCCTGGGTTGAAAGGTATAATCTACGCCATAACGTGAAATTAGGCAACTCTACTCTCGCTTGTGTAGTTCACGCTTTTCAAGACTACGATTTAAATACAGTAAAAGTAGATTGAAGATGGGGTCGCGTCGAATAAGGGAGAAAAAATTAAATCCATGCCACAGAAGACTTTAAGGTCTTTCCACGATTAGTGGGAATCTCAGTGTGGGATGATAGAAAGTCGCAAATATTGGACCTTTCCGACTCTTTTGGAATAAATGTCTAATACGGAGCCGATAATTTACTTTAAGCTGGTAATTTTCAACTCTTCGTTTAAAATTTAAATCGGAATTCTTTTCAAAATTTTCGAGGCGAGAAATGGATTTCGTTTCGCGTGCACCATTGAACTAAATCGCATCTGTCAATAACACTATTTATTGCTATGCTCCTTGTAAACGGAGAGATATGTTGTTCATAACGACTTATGTTGTTCATAACGCGTGTGAATATGGGACAGCTTAGTTCAAACCAACAATATCAATGAGAAGTACCTACACATATATTCCAGTTGGGTGGAAGAGCTCTGTTGCGAATCCTGCCATTAAAGCCTCTTAACATATGTCATTCAGGCTAATTCCTGTTCGTAAAACCAAAGAAATAGTTTCCTTTGTTAAGAAAAATTCAACTTCCGAGACCGGTTAATAATGAAAATTTTGTTCAACTGACTTGGCGGTGGATTTACTCTTATAGCCGGAAACAAAAGAACAAAAATTAATATGAGAAATTTTGAGTTTGAATTATTTATTCTCAATTTGATCCTCTCACTTTGGAATTTTCTATCGACACATTTCACAGTCGTGCTTGATTGTGACGTGACATGAAGTCATGCTTGATTGAACTGTGTCGTATTCTACAGGCTTGGCGGTGCGCGACGCTTGGAACTCCTGACGTTCGCGCGCCTCCCGGCACGCTTAACTCAATTCTACATGTTGTATTTTTGTTCCCTATGAAAAATCTACCTTGTGTTTCCAATTGAATAATCTTAACTATTTGGTTGTGTGGAAAACGAATACCTACTACGAATGGAAACTGGAAAACAAATGGAAAAGAGTAAGGAAAACGAACACAACGGATACTACTTCAACAAAAGTGAAGTAGTATTTGTTTTCCATACAACCTAATGGTTAAAATGGAGCTTCACAAAGTGACCGAGTCTTCAATCAAGCATTTGAATAATCTTGCACCTTTATTTACAACAGGTTTAGAATCCACTGGTAAGTTGGTGTTGAACATCACAATGTCTACCATCATGTTCTCTAATCCCCCCCTTTATTCATTTCTAATATGAGTTTCAGCCCGTTTGTGAAATGAGCTCTCGTTGTCTTTTCATAAAATAAACTAACTTTGTTGCCTTATACGTACCTTAGCTCAACACCAAACCCAACAAAGACCCCGGCAGTCTCAATCAGAAAAAGGAAACCTGGGTAAGTTCACTCGTCTGTTCATTTCGCACCTTTTTCACGATCACTCCCCTCTTGTGCTGCTAAGCCAAATCGGTCCTCATC
Source organism: Diaphorina citri (assembly GCF_000475195.1). Lineage (NCBI taxonomy): Eukaryota > Metazoa > Arthropoda > Insecta > Hemiptera > Psyllidae > Diaphorina > Diaphorina citri. The sequence continues at coordinate 8,748 of NW_007491752.1, forward strand.
TAAGATCCATTTTACACTTGAAAAATATCTATTTTGACTTCGATAGAGCGTAGGATTAGACCGGACTGGTCTAACTTTACGTTCTAATTTGGATCATTATTGTAACTTGTAATAACTTTGGGTACATACGGACTACATCTGAGGATTGCACTTTTATCAAAAATTACTCTTTGGATATTTTCTTATAAAAATCACGATATCCAAGGCTTTAGCTTTATGCACCGTAAGATTTTTGTTATAGGTACCTATTGTAAATTGGTCAATAAAATGTAAATTTGCTGAAATTTTTCGTCTAGCCATCGATAGTTTAGGGGTGTGACATACTGATGTACTCCCACTCTACAATCTCATGTTAACTTTTTGTTGCATCTGAGCTTGCTTGAACGCTCGAAGTTTCTTAACATGAGACTGTTACTGACTGAATTGAAGGGACTTCCTTTCCTACCGCGTTATAGGGCTAAATGAGGACTCGTCAATCTAAAGGGCTAGTCCTGGGGGTTCGTGTAGCCATGAGTTTCCCATAGGCAGACTATCACGGGGATTGCATTACGTTACTTCTAGGTCTGGGGATCTATGATGACAGCGATACAGAGTCCAGCGCATCAGAGGAGGAGGCTGAAGCAGAACCTAGTCAGCAACTACAGTCAGCTTATGAGACTGAAGACGCACTGAGAGTAAGTTACTATCTCCCTTGTATTGATAAATAAGAATGTTAATCTTTCTTGACTTGGCGGGGCGGAGCGCTACCTCGCTCCTGAATTGACTAGTTATATTATGTAGCCGAACGGCGCTTTGACTGTTGGCAGCAAGATTTTGTTTTTCCCTTATGCAGACGTTTCTCCTACTGCAATAAATAAATGTACCTACTTTTTAAAATATATGGCCTGGACCACAAACTGAGACCAAGTTAATGTTAAACTAATTGGATTAATCAATCTGATTGGTTGATTTCAATTTTTTAGGAAGACAGGATAGGAGGAAGCCTTATCTGTTTAGGATTTTAGGATAAAGTTCGCTAGCGTGAAGCGAACCCACGACCTAGCGCTTAGAAGGTAGACGCGCTACCCTCCAAACTAGGCTGACTTTTTTTTTCAGGTAGGTATATTTTTCATTTGTTTATTCATTCAATCAGAAGCACAATCAACTTGGAGCTGAATCCTCGTCTAAATCTTTAGCAAAGCAATGTTAAACTAATGATTGTTTCCAGGATAAACTGAATCAAAGGAAACGTGAGTTCTCGCGAGTAGAGCGAGAGATCGAGCTTAAGATTCAAGCTCAGGAAGAACACGAGCGACTAGTGGCTCAGAAGGAAGATAGTGATGATAGCGAAGATGATGATGATGATGATAAGCCGGGCCAGGTACATAGAGCCCAACCAGGTAAGTTGTGTCCAGCCAATATTACCCTGTAGGAACCCTGTTGGTCTGCTTGTAGTAGAGAACAAACGACGATTT
>NW_007491753.1:0-279 GCF_000475195.1 Diaphorina citri
CCATCTACGACTTGTGCAACTGTACCCCGTACTACTTCCAGTCCTTCCGGGGTGAGTTGTAGGATTGCTCCTGAAAAAGGGCTGCTTGTTGGTGAATAACTGCCTTGCTCATACGGAATCTCTAAGCCTGGAGAAAGGGGTGAGAGCCTCGTTATGGGAAGTTGGTTAGGTACCCACTTACTGACACGAAAAATACAAGACACGGAAGTTCCTACACATACAATATATACATATTATTATACATGTACCTATGTATAGGTACATAACTATGTACATTAT
>NW_007491754.1:0-279 GCF_000475195.1 Diaphorina citri
CTATTAGTTTCCTAATAACTACCAGGTATGTACGCTAAGTAAGCATGTCCATTAACACATTGTTTACAAACAGGCCTGAATTTAGGTACTTTGAGGAGTCGTTGCCACTCTTCAAGAGTTGGGCGGAAGAGAATATCTCAGGCAAATAACCTTGCCCCATTATCTTTGAATCGTATGATTAAATTTGAATAGGTACATACTTAGTACACACGTAATAATGCTGTACAAAAAAACCTAGGGAGTGATTTAAATTATTAATTAAATTACATTCGTGTCCTT
>NW_007491755.1:0-279 GCF_000475195.1 Diaphorina citri
TCCTTTTTCCCCTCCTCACCCTTTTCATGTCTCTCCTTTCTTTTCTCTCTCTTCCTCAAGAGTTCTCCTGTCTGTATTTCTCTCTATAATTACGTATTTACGAAATATGTCTTCATTACTTCTTGTACTAAACTCTACATTTTGTTCTTTTCCAAGAATTCCAAGTGATGTAAAAGCAGCGTTTATTGCGAGAACAAACAAAGAGAAAGAAGGTCTATAAAAAGAAAGGCAGAAAAAGAAAGAAAATCTCCGGGCTTTTTATTTCTGACATCATTGTTA
>NW_007491756.1:0-279 GCF_000475195.1 Diaphorina citri
TACTACAGGGTGATTATGATTATAAATATGCAGATGACCTACGAGTATTAGTTTGAATCCTACTAATTTATTTACAAAAATGTTGTATCTTTTCCAAATATCAATGATTCTTTTTCTTTAATATGAATTGGCGTCAGTTTCTTGCTTTATTTCTTTTTTGAGAATTTGCACAGAACAGAACTATAATATGTAGGTAGGTACATATTTCGATTTATCTGAACAAGTTCAAAGAGCACTTTATGAACTGAATTCCTATCAACCACTTTACATTTATTCACG
>NW_007491757.1:0-279 GCF_000475195.1 Diaphorina citri
TCCAATAATTCAAGGTCCTCTCTTATCAAACTCTTCACTTCCCACTTTTCTACGGATAGTTCCGCTTCTATTTGGTCTCGTTTGAATAATCAGTATACCAAAAGCTGAGTGCAATAGATGTGTCAAGACGATTGCAGTGAGTGCATACGGATACTTATGTTGAGAAAAAAGATGAGAGATGCTTGGGAGAAAAATAATTAGCAAAAATAGAACAGCTAGATTTTGATCGGAAAAAATGACAAGATCTAGGTGAGGTTATCAGAAAGGAACGATGTTCAG
>NW_007491758.1:0-279 GCF_000475195.1 Diaphorina citri
TTTCACGGAGTTACACGAGTTTTTGTAAACCAACTCATGTGCTAAAATCTTTTCAAACTTCAAACACGAATTTCTCATCAAAACTCTAATTTTCGACTTTCGCCCTTTTTCCGATCAGCCTCTCAATTGCGTAAGTACTGAGTCCGGAACTGATCGACCTACCGTACACCTAGATTTCAGCAGAATAAATTCTATGATGGATAACAAGAAACAATAAATGTACCGAAATGTACTTTCTAATACATTAGTATTATATGAAATGTACCTAAAATGTACTTG
>NW_007491759.1:0-279 GCF_000475195.1 Diaphorina citri
AAGCACTCATAGCAGTAACAATAGTAACCCTAACCCATCTATGCCACTTTTAAAGTTGAGTCAGGATTTCAAGGTCCAAGGCCTCCATAGCTAACAATAATATGTGTAACCAAAACCAAATGGCAGAGCCTTCAAACCATCACATTTCAATATTCCTCCCACTAAACATCAAGAACTTCACTCCTGTTCTCCCACCACCTCTATCTGCTCACTGAATTTGAACAAAGCATCAATAAAAAATCATTCTGACACTTCCTGATGTAAACGCGGCCTAGGCTT
>NW_007491760.1:0-279 GCF_000475195.1 Diaphorina citri
AGAGAGGGAGGGAGGGAGAGGGAGGGAGGGAGAGAGAGAGAGAGGGAGAGAAAGAGGGAGAGAGGGAGAGAGAGAGAGAGACAGAGAAAGAGGGAGAGAGAGAGGGAAAGAGAGAGAGGGAGAGACAGAGAGAGAGAGGTGGTGGAGTGCGGGAGAGGGAGAGAGACAGACAGAGTCCTCTCTGGGTTTGGGCTCGAATTCGTCTGGCAATGACAATAATGTCTTATCGTGGAATAGATTACGTCATATCAAATCTAACTGACAACCACACCAGGGGGC
>NW_007491761.1:0-279 GCF_000475195.1 Diaphorina citri
AGAGCTCCATTATTATGTGGTCAAATTCTCAAATAAATGAGGATAAAATTCCATACCTCGGCTGGGATCGAACCCACGACCTCCTGATTACCAGGCGAGCGTCTTGACCACTACGCTACCGAGGCAGGATTATTCCACCAAGGAGATAGAATAGATTAGAATATACCTTGTTTATCCTGCTCGAATGAGTCTAAAAAGTCCCTTTACCCGAGCAGTCTAAACAAGGTCTCGTTTATTTTATGAGTTTCCCCGGGTATCGGTAAAAGTGTTTCCCAATTA
>NW_007491762.1:0-279 GCF_000475195.1 Diaphorina citri
TGTTAAGGTTTGAAGATTTTTTTTTCTTCAATTTTCCTGCTAAAATTTGAAGTCTTACAATTTTGGAAGCGTTTTTTTTGCCCACATTACATCTCTTAGAATTTTAGCTGGAAAAATAAATAATTTTCAAACCTTAACCTAAAGTTTCGTTTCTATTCACCCCACTGTTCCTATTCACCCCGTTTTACTGTATCTATTCTTCAAAGTGGGAAATTCAAACCAGGAAAACTAAAAACATGAATTGTGATGTAATGGTGCTGGTACAAATTATGGGACAAA
>NW_007491763.1:0-279 GCF_000475195.1 Diaphorina citri
ACCCAATGCACAACCCCGCGAAGCCCCCGGGAGCGCGCAGCGCGACCGTAAACAAGGGAGCGCGAAGCGCGACCCCAAATGCACAACCCCGCGAAGCCCCCGGGAGCGCGCAGCGCGACCGTAAACAAGGGAGCGCGAAGCGCGACCCCATGCACAACCCCGCGAAGCCCCGGGAGCGCGCAGCCCGCCCGTATACGCAATTCCGCGTAGCGAACACGCGAAGCCCCCGGGGGGTGGAGGGGGGCGAAGCCCCCCTCCCGAGCACGAAGTGCGAGTCCT
>NW_007491764.1:0-279 GCF_000475195.1 Diaphorina citri
TTGTTACAGATCCCTCTACCAAACCTCTTTTTTCCAAGTCAGTTTTGCCAGCAAATTTCTGTTTCCCTGTTCCAGTCATTACTTTCCTTCTTAGCGTCTTAGAAGTTTCCCTTTTGAGTACCCTAAGTTCGGTCCTGAGAACTATTCTCCCACGAGAGTCACGCGACCTGTGCAGTGATTCGCCAGAGTTAGTTCTACGCCACCTGTCAACCGAAGAGTATCAAGACGAGAGAGGATGAGCCTGGCTGACACTGCAACCGTATTCACCATATCAACCGT
>NW_007491765.1:0-279 GCF_000475195.1 Diaphorina citri
GTTTTATCCCAGCTGAGGCATTGAATTTTATCCTCATTTATTTGAGGATTCGACATAATAATGGAGCTCTAAGGGTTAGGTGGTAGAGAACGCCTTCGGCCCGGTGTTAACCTCGCCTAGTGGTTACCTTCCACTCAAGAGCCTATTATTATTTGTTTCAGGAGAGCTAAAGAAAAAAGACTTAAAAAGGACGCAGGTCGAACGAGATGGAGTCAATACTTCCGAAGTATGAAAGGCGGCACTTCTCCTAAAGACGAACTTAAGATCGATCTAGACTCA
>NW_007491766.1:0-279 GCF_000475195.1 Diaphorina citri
TTTTTCCCTCCCTCCCACCCTCTCTCTCTCTCCTTTTCTCTTTATCTCCTTCCTTCTTTATCTCTCTCTATTTCAGTCTCCCCTTCATTCTCCCTCCCTCTATCTCTTTTTATCCATCTCTTTTCCCCTTTCCCTGTCTCACATTCTCCCCCTCTCCCTCCTTCTTTATGTCTATCTCTTTCTATCTCCTTTCCCCCTTCCTCTCTCTCTCTTTCTCTAACTCTTTCCCTCTCTCACATGCTTCCCCTCTCCCTCCGTCTTGGTGTCTATCTCTTTCTA
>NW_007491767.1:0-279 GCF_000475195.1 Diaphorina citri
AATGTAACGAACTGAAAAGGGGTGATTCATTTATTGGGTTAAAAATCAACTTTTTCGTGATGAACAGAAATTTCCAGTTGCGCCTAAAAAAAAACAACAAAAAAAAACCAAAAAAATGGAAAAGTTGCAGTTTTATAAATTTTCCCCTGGATATTTTCTCCCCGCTAGAGATGTATTGTTTGCAGATGTACAAGGCAGAAGACTAACACCCATATTTATGAACAAAATGCTGGCTCTTAAGTTCGTGCTAAGCATAGTCTCAAGGCATTTGAATGGTCA
>NW_007491768.1:0-279 GCF_000475195.1 Diaphorina citri
GCTGGAGAGCTGAGATGAGGGAGATTAAATTTCCCACGTCAAGAGGAAAGTCTACTAGAATAGACCAACTGCATTATTTAGTACATATTTTGAAAAGCATACATACATTATTTGATACCTAAAGTCTAAAATACATACCTATACCTACCAACTCATTAGGTAGATACGTACATAAACATAATATCTACATAATATGTAGGTACAATACATACTACATTGTAACAGTGACAGTTCATCAGTTTTATGAATATGTAACGTAATTCTATTCTGAGGGTAGCC
>NW_007491769.1:0-279 GCF_000475195.1 Diaphorina citri
CAAGCTCATACATAGTGAGGCTCCAAGTTTTTCACTTGTCATACACGGGAGAAAACTTTGCGAACTTTCAAGTGTGCTCCCTCTTTCGCTTTCTTGAGGAGCTGGGATTTAGAGTAGCTTTTAATGGTGATGAGCTGGAAGAAGAGAGAAATCCGGAGAACTGTCCTACGCATTTGGTGATATGTGAACTCAAAAAGCTTCAGAAATACTCCTAGGTAAATAAAACTGTATCAATAGTCTTGTCTAAATTTCTTGTTCTAACTACACAGCAGCAGCGCC
>NW_007491770.1:0-279 GCF_000475195.1 Diaphorina citri
CAGTGTTTTTTTCCGCCAAAAACTGCCGCCTAAAACGATTTTTTTTTTTTTACATTTTCGTAAATAACTCGAAAACCATTCACCGTACGAAAATATTCATGGCACATTGCATATCTAAAATAGTTACCCGGCGTTCATACAATTTCTGTATTTTCACACTTTTTTCATCTTTTTTATTTTCATCTAAATTAAGAGGAAGTAAAAAGAACTACCTACTGCTTTCCATAAACTATAACTCACTGAGTCATAATTATTTAAATGTAAATCACTCTTCAAATG
>NW_007491771.1:0-279 GCF_000475195.1 Diaphorina citri
TCTGCTCCTTTTTAAACTCCTTATTATTAATAAGGAGTGATTCCGTCCTCAAGAGGATAAGTACATCCCAATGTATCACCAAAACATCGTCCCACCAACCAACGTCTGTTAATCACCACTGCTCAATGTTGTTCAACTTCCGTGTTCTCTTGGCAGATGGTGATTCAACTTTATTCGACTTCAATGTTCGCTGATGCATCTGAAAAGTCCGAAACCCCTCTGACATCATGTGCATAATTCAGCACAAACAAGATCATGAACACAATAGATACAAGAGAA
>NW_007491772.1:0-279 GCF_000475195.1 Diaphorina citri
CTAGGTGTTGTGGTTCTGGAGATAGAGCGATCAGTGTGTGAAATGTGAATGAGTTCTTGTTTTTATAATATAAAAAAAATCAATCAATCAAAACTCTCAAAAGAATTCAAGATTTAAACAATAGAGTTTGGTTCTTGACTTTTTTAGAAAGAAAAAAAGGTTTTATGAAGATGAGTCATCTATTGGGAGTTCAAAATTGCAGACCAAAAATGAGTCCACTCAGTTCTGGGACCCCAAATTGGAACCTGCAACGTGCATTGACATTTGGAATTCCTGTAC
>NW_007491773.1:0-279 GCF_000475195.1 Diaphorina citri
AGTATGGAAAAGTATCTTACAAGTGTAATAGCCAATGGAAAAGCAGAATTTTGAATTTGGACGAATCATATCGAAACAGGTATGGAATTGTAAATACTTTTCCATACTTTGGTGATTTAGGGCACTGCCCTTCCTTTACAGTCTAAATACAGAACTATGTATACTTATATTTACTTATGTTGATAACTGCCAAAAATATACATATACAGAAGTGTCTATAGGTGCACATTTATTTTTCTACATAATTATGTACTCGGTATGTATAGTTATGTACTCATA
>NW_007491774.1:0-279 GCF_000475195.1 Diaphorina citri
ATAGCAAACACAAATACGCAATGCACGACTGCCTAGCCGTCCGACTGGCGACTGTCAATGTTCTGGCCCTCTTTCTAGAGATATCTTCACCCTCTGCATTTCGTGAAAAAGTATGACACAAATCTATAGAACAAAACCCCGTTTCGTAAAAAGTACGACATAATATTAGAAGAAAACACTTTAATACAATGTAATTGCATAAACACATGTGACGCCAAAATTTCGCGAAATACGAAACTTGTCGTGAAACTCATTCCAGGAAGGTAGTCTTGAAAGAAC
>NW_007491775.1:0-279 GCF_000475195.1 Diaphorina citri
GTACCTGACTATAATATTTGTAGCTAAACCTGAAGCAGGATACACACGTAACAGTTTACTAGACATTTAGAATGATAAGTCTCGTTTAAAAGTCATATTAATACACTTGAAAAAAAAAAGTTAGTACAAACTTGAATGTAACTCGTGTAATAAGTGTGGCGTCTGTACTTCAGGTACCTAGGTGCACGTGAAAACCCCTGTGCTTGTGAAAATTCGATTTAAAATGACTAAATATTCTAAAATAAATAAAAGATAGGATAGTAGGGTACCCATAATAAA
>NW_007491776.1:0-279 GCF_000475195.1 Diaphorina citri
TATGTCAAAGGATTATTGGAAAAAGTATGCTATTGTACTTGACCATTATCTCAAACTAAACAAAATTAAGTATGCTAAAGCTTAAAGCTTCTCAGGAAAATTACTGTTTTTCAGAATAATTACTAAAGTGGTTCTGTGTACTGTTAGAACTCAATCAGAAAAGGGGCCTTAGGGGGCCTTCAAAGGCCCGAAATTAAATGAGAATTTCTACTTTATGTGCTGAACGTGGGTAAATTTCACCTTAATTGGACTAAGGCAATAATCTTTATTGCACTTACC
>NW_007491777.1:0-279 GCF_000475195.1 Diaphorina citri
ACCTAACCTCTTCTGGGCTTTCAACTTTCAACATAGCAACGAGTGTCCACGATAATGTAAGTCTAATCAATGTAACGACCATTGCAATGAACTCTCAAGAATACGTAAGATTTATAAACGTACTCCAATAAAAATAAACCTTCATTAAGCAGTACAGTATTAAACTATTGCGTTCGAGGGACTACAAGTCCTACTCCGACAGTCTAAATACTATCTATGTATTTAGTAAATAGAGCACTATAGACTCTAGGGTATATACTATCCAGAGCGTTCGAAAAG
>NW_007491778.1:0-279 GCF_000475195.1 Diaphorina citri
AAAAAAAAAACAATAATGAACTTTCCCTGTTAGATATTCCCTCTCTCCCTTCCTTTATCTCTCTCTCCCTTCCTTTTACTGTCCATTTTTTGTGACGAACAAAAAACTACACTGAAAAAGAATTCGAAACTCGAAGAGAGAGAGAGAGAGATAGAGGGGAGGTTAATTTACTGAGGTAATTATGTGTGTAGACAGTCAGATAGAGAGAGAGAGGGACAGAGAGAGAGAGAGAGAGAGAGAGAGAGAGAGAGAGAGAGAGAGAGAGAGAGAGAGAGAGAG
>NW_007491779.1:0-279 GCF_000475195.1 Diaphorina citri
TTGATAAAAAGAGGAACTGAAGGTTGAAGGATGGGAACTTGAGTTCTCAGAAGATGGCATAGTTCACACAGGTGAATAGGCACCTTATACCCACATATGTTTCTACAAACCTTGTGTTAGCTGGAGGTTGGTGGTTCGAGTCCAAGTCGTATAGCCGTATTTCGTAAAAACCATTTGGTATGCATTCGGGCATTCATGAAAAATAAATTAAATTATCTGCAACTGGGATTTTTTTCTGCATAATTGATATGATTATATGCTCAATGCAAATTATAAACT
>NW_007491780.1:0-279 GCF_000475195.1 Diaphorina citri
TACATTGAGCGTCTTTTGCGGGGCACGAAGATCGCGGATGCCATGCGTTACCACAGAAGTAGCATGTCTTGGACGTAGAGGCCACAGTAGCGTCGGTTGGATCTTCATGTTGAGCGGCAGTCATGTCAGGTACACAGGGTTTGACATAACTTGCCGCTTGTTGTTCTGCTAGTTCCAATGCTCTGGCTTGATTGAATGCTTCGTCCAAGGTGAGAGTAGTGTTCTCGAGGAGACGTTGTCTGATGCGGGCGCTTGATAACCCAGAGATGAATGCATCAC
>NW_007491781.1:0-279 GCF_000475195.1 Diaphorina citri
CGGGAATCGAACCCCTGACCTAGCGCTTACCAATGCAGGCGCATTACTCTCTCCGAGCTAACTAGGCTGGCTTTTTTTTCATTATTTTTTACCACCTCTTCCCTATTTCGTCTTCCCAGAACCTCAAGTGACCTAAATGGAAAGTTTTTTTTTTATTTATTGATTTTACGCCCCTTTCAAGGCAATTACAAAATCAATGAAGATTACAGAGTACATTTTAAGATGAAAGGTTAAAAATTACAATAGTAGGTACCTAAATAACTTATGATTCTACAGTAC
>NW_007491782.1:0-279 GCF_000475195.1 Diaphorina citri
CTCAAACAACTATTAGTCAGGAAGCGAAGACCGAAAATCTATCTCGGTACAAACTACAAAAGTGGCCTGAGAAGCATGTTCATAAAAGAAGAAAAAAGTGAACAATTTAACATGTTGCTTAGTTCTTTTTATTTATTTCATGACTTAAAACTATAGGTTTTATGTACAAAGGCTTAAATTTTCAATCTTAACTATCATTACTTTACATCGTTTATAAAACAGAATCATTTCAATTTGAACTTCTTCTCATTTCATCATAATAACGTAAACTTACATGCA
>NW_007491783.1:0-279 GCF_000475195.1 Diaphorina citri
CCCTTTGACCGGAGAATTATTATGAGAAAAGTTTTCTCCAAGTTAAATTATTATTTTCTTTCTCAACATCTCAAAGATCATCTCTCTCTCTCTCTCTCTCTCTCTCTCTTTCTTTCCCGAAGGTAGAATTAAAAATATAGTTTTATTAGACCCCTCCATCTCTCTCCCTCTCCTTCCCCCTTAACCTCCTCAACTATTATTTTGTTTTTCACTGAAGAAGTTATCAAATTTTCAAAAGCACCTTAGGATGTAAAAGGGAAGGGAAGAGAGGAGGAGGAG
>NW_007491784.1:0-279 GCF_000475195.1 Diaphorina citri
GATGGCCTGAAGGAGCTTGGCGTACGCCTCACGACTCTGTAGCTTTTGAATCTGAAAAAATATTAGGTACCTATTAGGTGTTTTTAAAAGGTAGTTTGTTGGATTTCATCAAAATCTACTGAATAACTACAATGGAGCAGTTGCAAATGGGTACAAATTATAAATACATTGTCGATTCCTATGTAAAAATATTGCCAATAAACGCCGAGCAATGCCAATAAATGGATGGGTGACTTAAACCTTATATTGGGAATAAAGGGAGAACGGGCTCTAGTCTTG
>NW_007491785.1:0-279 GCF_000475195.1 Diaphorina citri
GGAGGAGGAGGAAGAGAAAGAGAAAGGAGGGAGGAATGTTACAGTATTTTCTTGACAGTGTTATGTACCTACTTTTCATTTTCCGCCCTTCACTGAACAATCTGATTTTTTTCTTTTTATTATTAGGTATTATTATTTTAGACTTTTAGTGATAGTTAGGAGCTGTAGCTTCTAACAGTGCTAAGGTCTTATCGTCCCAAAAGCTAAGAGAAAAGAAAGACAGGATAGGATCCAAGAAGGAACCTTATCTGTTTAGGATAAAATCCTCCTCGGGTAGGA
>NW_007491786.1:0-279 GCF_000475195.1 Diaphorina citri
CGTCCTAGCTCATCTAGAAGTGGGTTAGAATTAGTATGAGTGAGTCAGTTACACAAGGGGCTGTATATATTTAGGATGATGCTTAACTTCATACACAAAAAGGCCACTCAGACAGAGGCTCAGGTGTAGGGGCAAACAGCCCCAAAAGTAGGTTAAGCTTCTACGAATCTGCGAAATATGTACTAAATGAACATGTAACCTATTTTGAAACTAACAGACCAATCACACAGATTTACAATTTTACAGACAAACTAAATGGAAGCTCCCACAAGTATCTCC
>NW_007491787.1:0-279 GCF_000475195.1 Diaphorina citri
ATTATTGTTATTTTTATTAATGTTGTGTTTCAATCTCCCCTGTTGCCATAATTAGAATCAAGAAAAAATGTAAACAACTTCCGGCAAGGGAGTGGGTTGTAGGTACCTATTACTTCCTTGGAAAAATGTGGAAGTTTACATTGGAAAGATAAAATATAATAATTCCATTGTTGTAGCAGCGTTTTTATGTATTTCATAGCAATGAATCAACAAATTGGTACATCCTAACATGGCCATTTCCTAAAGTAGAGACGAATACGAGCTCGAAAATATGTACCA
>NW_007491788.1:0-279 GCF_000475195.1 Diaphorina citri
CCCGGGCGGGAATCGAACCCGCGGCCTAGCGCTTACAAGGCAGACGCACTACCAACTAAGCTAAGTAGGCTGGCAAATAAATGATTAAATTAATTACCTAGGCATCGCGCGACTAACGCTTCCAATTTGCCGCAGGCCTTACACTACCTACTGCCGAAAGATGGGAGTTTCTAGATTCTAAGAGTAGAGATATTGAACTAGTATACGAGGTGTGGCTATTAAGTTCGTGGACTTTTCCCATAAAACGATGTGTGTTTAACTTACCCAACTTTAGTAGTT
>NW_007491789.1:0-279 GCF_000475195.1 Diaphorina citri
AATTTCTCTTTGATCACTGCTGACACATATTTATTTTTTGATCTCAAGTTAATGTGATCTATACATGTTGAACTTAATCTATTATTTGCTACTTCTTCTCGCGTTGCTTTTTGTATAGTATTCATTATGTTGTGATTATACAATGTTTCTACATATTTTTGTTTAGAAACTGTATCTTCCAATGTATTTATATTAATGTCACCTAACATGATAATATCCTTGTTCTTTACATTTCTATGTTTCAGCCATTTGTTCAATTCTTCTACAAATTTTACTGCG
>NW_007491790.1:0-279 GCF_000475195.1 Diaphorina citri
CCTGGAGACTGTCTTGTACTCTATCGTAGCAAAGAATCTTGGGTGCAGTGGTAACACGCTGACTTGCCATGCCGAAGATCCTGGGTTTGATGCCCACACGGAAAAAACCCTCGTGTTTTAAATTTTCAACGAGTTACTTTCTGGTGTTCTCGTGTTAACCCAGCACCTCACTGGGGAGTCTTCTCTTCTAGCTCATTTGATGAGGGACATTAGTGGTTGGGTGGAAGAGCTCACGTAAGTGAGAACCCTGCCACTTAAAATAAAGCCCTAAAAGAAAAA
>NW_007491791.1:0-279 GCF_000475195.1 Diaphorina citri
GGGGGGTCGGGGCTAGGTGGCAGAGATTGCCTCCGGCATTCTTATGGTCTCTGGAATTTTGGCTCCGAGGGAGTATGAAAAATTATCGAATACAACAAATAATCCGATGCGAAGGTACTCGTAGATTGCTTACGGGGCGTAATATTTTGGGGTTAGGTGGCAGAGAATGCCTCCGGCATTGTTGAGTCTCCTTGCCCCCTTGGTAGAATAGAATAGAATAGAATATACCTTGTTTATCCTGCTCGAATGAGACTAAAAAGTCCCTTTACCCCAGCAGTC
>NW_007491792.1:0-279 GCF_000475195.1 Diaphorina citri
GTAACAATTTGGTAAAAATCGGATAGTCACCCATTCTGATATTAACCAAAGTCATTGTTGCTTAACCCTTATTTCGTACAAACGGTAAGAGACATCGAAAACACTTGGTCATTCGGATGTGAATATTCTAATCAATCCTAAAGTACCCAATCCTAAAGTATATTCTATTCCTAAAGTACCCAATCTGGAAGACCCTGAACGGCCTGAGAACAAAAGTGTCCAAATGCAAGAAGAACATGAAGAAATGGGGACTCAGCGAAGATGATCTGTGCGATTGTG
>NW_007491793.1:0-279 GCF_000475195.1 Diaphorina citri
CCAATGATAGAAAAGATTACTCATCTCTATTTGTGATACCAGAAACTTACAAAGGTGAGACATCTTGCATAATCAATACACTTCCTTGTAGTTTTCTAGCCTTCATTTGGCAGGTTCTTCACACATGTGAAAAATACAGTGCTTCTCAAACTGTTTCAAGCTTTAAAAGTACTATTTCAAGCTTTAAAGGTACCTAAATGATAACCACAATGAAAAAGTCTTAAAGTACTGGGCTCGGGATCACAATCACTAGTTTTATTAGTATAACACCCGTCTCGA
>NW_007491794.1:0-279 GCF_000475195.1 Diaphorina citri
TTACATAGTGGGAATACGGAAAATGAAGAGGAAAAATCGGTAAGTACATGATTTTTATTTTTACCGTTATAAAAAAAAAGAAAAAAATATATATTGATATTAGGCAGTAAAATGCCCAAGTCTGATGGCATAACGTATAACGTAATGGTATTTTGGCGATATTGACTTAAAATAGCACCTCCTAATGAGTAGGCAGGCCTAAATAACTTGCTGAACGATTCATATCACTCTCAGCCTTGTAAAATACATCTAAAGACTTTCAAGGGGGAAAATAATGTG
>NW_007491795.1:0-279 GCF_000475195.1 Diaphorina citri
TCCACAATTCTATCTACCTGAAATCCCACAACACAAATTAATGAATGACTTGAGAGCTTAAGTTTTTTTATGGTTGACCACATATTGGGATGATGTTTCATCAATTCATTCAAAAATTGACAGAAATCAGAGAAGACACAGGCACATTTCCTAGCATAATTGGACTATTTGGGCTTGTATTCTATACTGAATCATTTTAATTTTTTTTGCCCTCCCAAGGAATTAGGCTTTTTGATTTATTGTAACACTTTTACACTAATTTCAAAATGTTGATGTCAA
>NW_007491796.1:0-279 GCF_000475195.1 Diaphorina citri
GACCCAACTTTTTTTTTTGCTACATCTCAACTTTTTTTGGTATTAGGTAACTATGTTTTATGCATGTCGTACGTATAGTGTACAATCTAACTTACCTATATATCTTTAGATCGTATTAATTTGATTGAGTATCTATCTGCTTCTTACAAATACTTACTCATAGCCCATATCTATAGTTATGTTTAATTCGAATACGCACAAACGCACATCATCTTGGGAAATACTAATCTAGACTGTTCTGCTATAAAAACAAATACATGGGACAAAAAACTTGAAGAT
>NW_007491797.1:0-279 GCF_000475195.1 Diaphorina citri
TCCCTCAGCCAGACTAAAAAATAAGTATTCATTAATCATTAAAAATATAATCAAGCTCTCACCGTTTCCAAACCGGGACTTCTTTCGCTCCTTGGTGGTGAGAGTTTTGACGGGTTTCAAGTTGAAGTTATAATCCAAATGAAGATAGTTGAGGTTCTTGCGATGAATCAGAAGATTCAGCATGTTGTATCCTTGACGACACACCTGGAATACAAAGGAGAAATTTATTTAACATTTTAACCAATGAACGAAGTAAGTTCAAAGTTTTTCAACTTAACC
>NW_007491798.1:0-279 GCF_000475195.1 Diaphorina citri
GTGAGTCATAGAACGTTGGACTGAAATGAACAACTCGTGGTCATTTTACTGAAACACTTCCTTGATTATGATTGCTATGACAATGTAATAGAACTCCTGGTTTGACAGTCTTCAAATAGCCTTGAATGGAATTGGCATTATTTAAGGTTTTTTTGTTTTTCCATTTCTACGGAGTAGGTACTTACCTACAATATTTTTTTTTTCTGTGCTTCTCCCTATTAAACTTTAATGAAGACAAGTCCTATCTATCCTGCTTCCAGCTAGGTCTAATCCCATCCC
>NW_007491799.1:0-279 GCF_000475195.1 Diaphorina citri
GGCTGCGGGTTCGATTCCCGCCCGGGGCGGATCTTATCCTGAACGGATAATGTTCGTTCTCAAAACGGCTGGCTTTCTACTATTCTGTCTTCTTTTCTCTTCCATTTGACAGTTTTATTTATTTCTAAGAGGTTTGACAGTTCCCTCTGTCAAACCTCTTAAAAATAAATAAATATCACAATCTCATATCTGGCCATGAACAGTGCCCATCTGCGGTAGAGCAGATGATTACTCTGATGCAGTATCCCTCGAGAGAGAAGAAGTTGATGACCGACCTGT
>NW_007491800.1:0-279 GCF_000475195.1 Diaphorina citri
CTTCCGATCTGCTCCACGAATTTACAAACTTCAATAAAAAAGAAAGTAAAAAAATTCCTTTACTTTATTGACTGTTTCACCATAACTTTCGAAGGGGTTGTTCAATTTTGGTGAAATTTGGCGATTGTTCAACTCATACCCAAAGGAAAATTTTCTCGTAAGATTTTACGTCCAATCAGGTCTTCCGGGGGGCTTACAGGTACGAACCCTTGTTAAGAAATTCTTTGTCCCACCATGATTCCTGAACAAGTTGTCCGATTTTGATGATCTACTCTAATT
>NW_007491801.1:0-279 GCF_000475195.1 Diaphorina citri
GGTCCATCAAGAGATCAAGAGAATAATAATAATAATAATAATAAATAAAGCCGGAAATTTGCACTTCAAAAGTTCAAAGTTTTTCAGGTGTAAAAAAGTTAATTAGGAACGCCCTGAGATTTCTTTTGTTCATTAATTATTCAATTTATTTAAAATTTAAAATTCCTTATTTTATATTTCCTGCTACAGTCGTTCTCGTATCATGCCCAAAGTAGAGTCATAGAGTGTCCTACATCAGCAGATGGGCAATGGTAAAGCCCCTGTCGATGTCGGGGCAAA
>NW_007491802.1:0-279 GCF_000475195.1 Diaphorina citri
TTCTTCTTCTTCTTCTTCTTCTTCTTCTTCTTCTTCTTCTTCTTCTTCTTCTTCTTCTTCTTCTTCTTCTACTTCTTCATCTTCTTCTTCTTCGCCATTTCCCGTGTTCAGTCGGGGTCGCCGTTTTTCGTCAGTCTCTCAGTCAGTCCTGGGGTAATTGCTTTGGGCTGACATTTGGTTTTGGCTACAAAAAAATTTACGAGCGGATGCCCCCGCACTCAACCTTTGCTATTTCAGGCTGGTGTCCTCCCTGTTTAAAGTCCCCCAGCCAGAAGTCCT
>NW_007491803.1:0-279 GCF_000475195.1 Diaphorina citri
CGGGTTTTTTTGTTTTTCGAAATTTCGAAGAGGCTCCGAGAAAATCAATTAAAGCATAAATTCTGGGACACCCTGTATAATCATAATGGTAATATTAAAATGGGAAAAACACTATCCTACATACCTTTCGTATACATACCACAATATTCATAGGTATTTAGTTAAAAATATGTACCAGTGACGTTAAAAGCATCCAACAAAATTCGTAAAAAGAGCGCCCACGGAGACCATGAAGGTCCGATTGAGCCCAAAATATAATGAGAAAATTTCTTTTGTGTT
>NW_007491804.1:0-279 GCF_000475195.1 Diaphorina citri
GCAGTTAGTAGACAATGTGAATCGTGTTGGTTATAGTATGAGTTGTGCGGTAGTACTGGAGGTACATCAATATTATAGTTATACCTTGATAAGTAACTTGATGAGTTCAGTATGGAGTGATGTCTTAGCTAATTAGTCGGGTGAAGTTCGTTAGTAAGTGAAGTTGAGTGGCAAACCACAGAGGTACATACATAACACGGTTCAGACGAAACATGAGAGTTACTAAGTTTAAATACTTGGATTGTGTGACTTGTTGTAAGGCAGATTGTGTGACTTGTT
>NW_007491805.1:0-279 GCF_000475195.1 Diaphorina citri
TTCCGTGGAAATAATTCATTATTTAGTAAAGGGACTTTTCATTTTTCAGTCTTCTTCGAGCAGGATAAACGAGGTCTATTTTTTGCGGCCACTATTGAAATGGTCATGCAATGTGTTTAAAGGCTAATTAACGTTTTATTTAGGCTAATAGTAATTACTTATTACAAATATACTCGTATATAGGTCAGTATTCTTTTTATCAACTCATTTTGCCATCTTGTAATACCTACCTGTAATAAGTAGGTATAGGTCGGTAGGTACCTATGTACGTCATACATA
>NW_007491806.1:0-279 GCF_000475195.1 Diaphorina citri
TCGTAATCCAGGGGACTGGGGTTCGATTCTCAGTAGCGACATGGAAATTTAGTAGCGTCATATTGAAGAGGACATTTTTAAAAGCTTTGAACACATGAATAGGTTTTGCAGATTGTTCCACCAATAGGAAGCTAAACTTGGGTTTTATTGACAGTATACATAGGTAGGTAGATATAGCTTCTCAAATGAAAGGTGAAATGAAGAGGTCAATTCAGCATGTTAGATGTTACTCCCAACTCCTATCATTCCATAACTGGTAGGCTTAGGCTTAGAGCAAGA
>NW_007491807.1:0-279 GCF_000475195.1 Diaphorina citri
CCCACTGCGCAACAAAATAAGTACCAAGTGGGAGTAGCGTAGTGGCAGCGTAAATCAACTTGTCACCTCGTAACTTGAATTCATCCACTCACGCACAATACGCACTCATTCATGTGATACAACTAATTGGTACCTAGCGAGGAATAGTTTCATTCATTATAAAGCTCAAGGTTAATTCTACACACACGACGCGTGTTTGTATTGCTTACCTGTTCTATGACCCTTACTCTGTACGACTAAGCTCTCAGTCACTGTGTCAATAGATATAGGTAATACCTA
>NW_007491808.1:0-279 GCF_000475195.1 Diaphorina citri
ATGCCTGTATCTACATCAAGTACATGATACCCACGTATGAATCCTGCATACTCCGATACACGGTCAACTAAATCAACTAATGTTGGAATTGGATAGTGGACAAAATTGTCAGCTAGTGTTGTAACACGATGGTGGGCAAAGTAGATGTTGCTAATTGTCAACAAATCAACAAATGTTTAGACACTAAACTGGATGTTGTTCCTTTGTATTATATTTCAGTATACTTTCCATGAAGGTCCGTTTCCACTTGTGGGTTTCATTAGACTTTTTTCCGAATGA
>NW_007491809.1:0-279 GCF_000475195.1 Diaphorina citri
GACGGTCAAGACCAGACTCAGGAGTACACTGCTGACTGTCGATAATGAGAGGATCAGGATTAGGAGCTGTCACAATTCGGTCAAAGTCAGACAACGTTGTACGTGCAGAACCAATATTCCCTGATAAATGATGAGGCTGAATAGTGCACGAATTTGACAAGTTTTCCAAGGATCTAGATACTTGATCTCTCTATCACCCCCTTTTTTATTCTCATAAAAGTCATCAAACTTTGTAAAGGTTTGATAACTTGGTGAAATAAAATTATTACATGAGAACTC
>NW_007491810.1:0-279 GCF_000475195.1 Diaphorina citri
GTAGGGCCATCGGCTTTAATAAACGCCCTGTCACTGCGACTTGGTTAGATCTATTGCGACTTGTTTGGACCCTTGAGCACCCTTAAATAAAATCCTGTATACGGCCCTGGACTCATGTACCGGAATAGATTCACATTTCATACACAGAATATTGTGGTGTCTATCATCGCAAACATGATGTCCTTTATACGCTGGGCGTGGGTTTGATAAAGTTCGCATGAGAACCATTTTATGTGGTTTGTGTTTTATGAGAGAACAATGTGAGGTAACACCGGTGCT
>NW_007491811.1:0-279 GCF_000475195.1 Diaphorina citri
GCAAAGTTGAAATTCGGATTCAGCGCCAAAAAATACTTATAAAACCGTCGAGAAAAAAACTTTGGGAATTTTTTCCTGAAAACATTGCTTTTTGAACTCATCTTATTGGACTATTTGCTCATTGGTATATCACACCTACATACATTATTTACATACCTACCTATTTGCAAATTTTATATCGCAAAACTTTCTCAACTAGTTTTCAACAGGGGGTGTAGCTCAGATGGTAGAGCGCTCGCTTAGCATGCGAGAGGTACGGGGATCGATGCCCCGCACCTC
>NW_007491812.1:0-279 GCF_000475195.1 Diaphorina citri
AATGGGTCCTCCCCTTGCATTCATCCCCCCTCACTTGGTACAATATTCTCTATCCAAACGTCGACCCTTCACAAGTTCTCAACATTTTTGTTACAATACTACAGTTCTAGAGGTATTTATCATTACGGTTTTGTTACATTTGGACTTCCAGGCTCCGGAATATTACGGTTTACTTAGGATTGCATTGGGGGGTTATTTATGGAAGCTTCGGAAACAGTGCAACATTTTCAGAGTTTCAAATTGAAAAAAAAAAAAAAAAAAAAAAAAACAAAAAAAAAA
>NW_007491813.1:0-279 GCF_000475195.1 Diaphorina citri
GAGGCCAACTGGTTTTGGCTAAACAAAATTTTCCGAGTGGATGCCCTTCGCATTCAACCTTCGCTATGGATATAGCATAAGAAAATTTGAACTAGTCTACTCCCTGTTTATGGTCCCCTAGATAGACGCTGATTGTCCCTTAGCCAGACATCATCACCGAGGTAAGTAAACTTGGATCTTGAAAGAACTCACATGGGGGGTGGCACAAGCTCCCGTATCAGGGACATGTCCTATGGTGCCGCAGTTAGGCCATTGTTCCCGGGCATCGAACCTGTCAGG
>NW_007491814.1:0-279 GCF_000475195.1 Diaphorina citri
GATGCTGGCGAAAAAAGTTGCTCGTGTAAAAAACTCAAGTAGTTTCTGGCATAAACATTTTAATAACTTTTTCAATATGGTTTTAATTGATTATTTTTTCTTTTGCTTTTTTTCCTCTTTGCTGAAATGGATGGGTGCCATTCTGGCTATGACGCATTGCCCCCCTTTTCCCATCAATTTTGACGTCAGTAATTTTAAATTGTTTTATATCCTTCAAAAGTATATGTACCTACCTCCTTTTAAATTACCTGTCGTTAACACCTTATTAGTGAGTAATAA
>NW_007491815.1:0-279 GCF_000475195.1 Diaphorina citri
TCTCTTCGATTTCGACTTTGCAGACGACACGAAACGAACAACTAACTGAACTAACACAGCTGCTTCAGAAGACGGGAAAAGAAGAAAAAGAGGGAGGAGGAGAAGGAGGAGGAGGAGAAGAAGAAAAGAAAAACGAAAGAATAAGTAAAAAACATGACAAGTGCTAGGAGGCGGGAGGGGAGAGGGGAGAGAAATATGAGAAGAAAAGGAGACAAAAACAAAAAACAAGAATGAGGAGGAGAAGGAGGGGAGGAGGAGAAGGAGAAAAATGGGAAGGGA
>NW_007491816.1:0-279 GCF_000475195.1 Diaphorina citri
TACCGGTATTTTTTAAATCGATTTATCTCGGGATCTAGAAGTCGTAGAAGAAAAAGAAAAATTCCGTTGGTCATTTTTTCCTGCTCTATGACTTTGAAACACCACCCAAGTAAGCGCAACTGATCTATTGGACTACAAGGTATCACTAACTTATTGACTAAGGTACCTTGGTGTACACCGACTCATGGGTCTGCCCTAAGCGTTCATGTTAATATTTAGACTGAATCTACCAATAGTCGTCACTATTTTGAAGCCCTGGTAACGATATGTACGTAACCA
>NW_007491817.1:0-279 GCF_000475195.1 Diaphorina citri
AAATTGTGGAGAAACGAGAACCTGCGTTTTCTATGTAAGATTTTATTTGTGTTGAGTGTTGTTGTGAGCGCCACAAATCACTGCCCGACCTTGAGACTGGCACAAATTCCTGCCCCAGCAAAACAGTCATAAATTGTGCCTTCTCCTGGTAGCTTAACCTACCAGTCCTACCTTTATATTGTTTAGGCACTCTCATATACCTACCTTTATATTGCTTAGGAACTCTCATGTACCTTTATAGTGCTTAAGCACTTTTCTATACCTTTATATTGCTGCCAA
>NW_007491818.1:0-279 GCF_000475195.1 Diaphorina citri
GGGTTCTCAAAATTTGAAGCTATCAAGGCAGACGGACCGTGGTAAATTAAGAGGTAATGTCTTATCCTCTTCCTAGCTATACCCTATTCTGCTCGATTTTAATGGTCGTCAATTTTCAAGGTATTTTTATGTGTTTTTCTTCATTTCATTTAGAACCTCATGAAAGTGATCAGGATCTTGAAAAATTTGGAGAACTATTTTATCTCTTAAATTTCCACGATACCTAAATGTGATCAGAACAAAGTAACGAATACACTGGTAATCTCAGAAGTAGGATAG
>NW_007491819.1:0-279 GCF_000475195.1 Diaphorina citri
CTGCTAGGTAAGTTTTAGACCCAATATACGATGTAAATGTTAAAGTCAATACATTCTTAGCTAAATTCCCTGTGAGTTTTAGACCCAATATACGATTTAACATCATTTTAAAGGTAATACATTTTTAGTTAAATTTCCTTTAAAACAAGCTGCTGGGTGAGTTTTGAACCCTTATAAGCAACTAGATCCTCCAAATCTGTGGTTGGGTGGAAGAGCTCCTTTTGGAGAATCCTGACATACTATGACATACTAAATCAGGGGTCGCCAACTTTTCATGGG
>NW_007491820.1:0-279 GCF_000475195.1 Diaphorina citri
TTTCCATATGCATGATCGTTGAATTTCATCAAGATTTCACCATTCGGGGATTATGAAAAAACAAGGAATTTAATTAAAAGAGCTCTTATAAAGGGGCGTAGGACCGAAAATCTAGTGAGAATTCAATTCGTGGAAAGAGTAGAGATATGGAGGTTTGTTTGAGACATAATCATTCTGCCTTGACAGGTATATGATTTTTCTCTTTCTTCAAAAGAATAAACTTCACAATTTAACAGGAATCGAACTCCCACTCTTCAGCGTACCAGACCAAGGCCCATT
>NW_007491821.1:0-279 GCF_000475195.1 Diaphorina citri
GTTGCTTAACCCTCATTTCGTGGAAAATGTAGAAAAGGTTGTGAACAAAATATCTCAAGAACGGTTTGTCGTAAAGCGTTGAAATTTGGTATGATATACCGATTTGTTCCAAGGACGCGACTGTAACAATTTGGTAAAAATCGGATAGTCACCCATCCTGATATTAACCAAAGTCATTGTTGCTTAACCCTTATTTCGTAAGAACGGTAAGAGACATCGAAAACATTTGGTCATTCGGATGTGAATATTCTAATCAATGTGATTTTTCACGCCGAATCG
>NW_007491822.1:0-279 GCF_000475195.1 Diaphorina citri
TTACTGTTTTAGGAATAATTGTTTCCCGTGTTTGGAAGTTTGAGCAGATGTCTCTCAATTGGAGACGTGAGTCTCATCCTTAATCCGCTGGGCATTCTGCGGTAATTGGATAATTGTTGGATTCCAATAAACCATCCACTTATCATCAGTACGTGTAAAATTATAGGAAAACTATTGCAGAAATAAGGCTAGATAAGCCAACCTAGTTAGCTTAGTTGGTAGTGCGTCTGCCTTGTAAGCGCTAGGCCGCGGGTTCGATTCCCACCCGGGGTGGATTTT
>NW_007491823.1:0-279 GCF_000475195.1 Diaphorina citri
TCATTTTCCTTCCTCTCTCACCGAAAGTGACGAATCAGTTTATATTCGAACAAACTATACTAAGTCACTAGTGTTTCCTAAATTATCAACTGGGATTTTTGCCAATATAAACAAAAACTCTTGTTTGTTCTCTCAAAAAGTTGAGAACATTATGATGAGCGGCAACCCGGCACCCTTTACTTTCTAATATTCCTTAGTTCTGTCTAATGTCTGGATTAACCCTCCAATTGGGAATTGAACCCGCAATCTCAGGGCCAAGAAGCTAAAAAAAAAAAAAAA
>NW_007491824.1:0-279 GCF_000475195.1 Diaphorina citri
AGCGCGTCTGCCTCGTAAGCGCTAAACACCCGGTTCGATTAACACCCGGCGCGTATTTTATCCTCAACGGATAAGGTTCGTTCTCGAAACGGCTGGCTTTCTCCTATCCTATCCTTTTCTCTTCGAATTCAGGACGATAATGGCTCAGCAGTTACAATTCCATCTATCAAAACCTCTTCAAAAAAATCTCTCAA
This sequence comes from Diaphorina citri, assembly GCF_000475195.1. Taxonomy (NCBI): domain Eukaryota; kingdom Metazoa; phylum Arthropoda; class Insecta; order Hemiptera; family Psyllidae; genus Diaphorina; species Diaphorina citri. The sequence continues at coordinate 195 of NW_007491824.1, forward strand.
GTTTTCTTACCATGTGTTCCGATAAGGTTCCCATGGTGGCTATCCCGATATTCCTCATGCTCTTCGTGGTTGTGGTGATGGTGAT
>NW_007491825.1:0-279 GCF_000475195.1 Diaphorina citri
TTCTTCATCTGTGAGATTAGCTAAAGAGGCCATGATGAAAGAACACCAAAAGAAAATTAAACGTTTCAACGATTTCAGATGCACTACACTTTTTCGTTCTTCATTCACCGCTCACAGCTCGCAGAAAAATAAAAAGTTGTTTACTGAAAAGCCATTTTGAATTTCAAGAAGAGTATCAGTGGTGCCAACAGAATGAAAATCTGCGAAAGGTAAAATTGGATTCGCGTGAACTTTCGTCTATTGAAATGAACTTTTTTAGCGCAATAAATAGTTTCCATA
>NW_007491826.1:0-279 GCF_000475195.1 Diaphorina citri
TCCAAACATAGTCTACCGGCCGTCGATGCACATCGATTCACAATAAATTCACGTCGATCGACGGCCCTCGACTATGTGTGGACACACCTTTAGCTATACCTATATAGGTTTTATATAGCTTTGTTCTTACGATCAAGGAGACTTGGAAACTTTGTATTGGATATATTGTTTACTACTAAACCTTCAGTTGCTAGTATAAGGACGGGGAGTACCATTAGAATGTTGCTTCATTTGAAGTTTGACGCCGGTTACTGGTTTCTATCTGACATCAGACCTTTT
>NW_007491827.1:0-279 GCF_000475195.1 Diaphorina citri
TCGGGAAAGACTTCATTGATGCAAATCTCCAAGTTCGATCTGGTGAGGTTTGTTCAGTGGACCAAAACTTCTTGGTGGCCGCGTGGGTTTGCATAAAATATGGCTCAGAAGAACTGTGGAACCGACTCGACTGGAGAGAATGTCGGGTATTTTCTGAGAATGAACTTTAATTATGTCCCTGCGTTGTTGATTTGTTGATCCAGTGTTGTCATTTATACCAGTGTCAACATTAAGGTTACGGGCATGGTCGTTTAAGATACCTGGGTTCATCCATGTTGA
>NW_007491828.1:0-279 GCF_000475195.1 Diaphorina citri
CCAATACGTGATAGATCTCATCGATTTAGATGCGATAGATTTTATTTAAATCTGATATTCTGAAGATTTAGGTGTAAGGTGTAAGATGCGGTTTATATCTCTCTATCATATTCTGCTTCTGTAGCATCCTTATTACTTTTTCTTCTGACAGTAGTTGCATGATAGTAATCGATTCTCGATAGATTATAGACTCGTACGTAGACGTAGTGTAATCTGTTTTGTTTTAGAATAATCCAATCAACAGGCAATCTGTTAGTTTAGCGCTCAATTTTCCGATAT
>NW_007491829.1:0-279 GCF_000475195.1 Diaphorina citri
TAGAGGCTGGTAAGAGTTGAATAATCGTCTCCCTATTTAGAGTCACCAGTTAAAAATGAGTTCACCTTTTTTCTCTCATAAAAATCAAACAGCAGTACCTAGTAGTGGACATTTGTCATTCGATCGCATGCCTTTGGGACTAACAAATACCTCATCTGCCCATCTCTTTAGATACTTAATATGTACTTGAGAAGAGACAGTTCCATTTCACAAATCAAGTTTTACCAAATGCTCCATGGTTTTGCTTTAAGAGATGTCTCGAACGTGTGAACCCAATAC
>NW_007491830.1:0-279 GCF_000475195.1 Diaphorina citri
AGAGCGAGACCTTTGAAGATGTACCCGTCCTGGATAAGGTTTGCATATTTTGTTCTTTTTCTTTGGCAGGCGGCTTCGACTGCGGATCGCGCTTAGGTGGAAGATCTGGAAATGTACGAATCTGCGAGGGTGTTGACGACGCGGTCACGTCCCAGATTAGTTTCTAACCCCTAGACCATGCTATGAGTGTCATGCCATCAGGACGCTTCCCGTCACTCCGTGAGATGCCGGTTGGCTCCAGGGTGGGGTGCATGTCCATGTCCAGCGAGCTAAGAGCAC
>NW_007491831.1:0-279 GCF_000475195.1 Diaphorina citri
TTGATGACAGTAGACAAAAAAGAGTATAGGTATTTTATAGTAGGTAACAGAAACACTCACTTGTGACTTGAATTAGCGTAAGAATAAAAAGAGGTTTGAGAAAACTAATTATTGGGTAAGTACCTACGAAAAACGAAATTTTACTTCAAATTCTTCAAAAGTTGTGAGGTCTTGAGAAACAGAAAATAAAATTTATAAAAATTGGATCTGGCACAGGGGAGCGTGTTGAGGACGAGATTTTTGTGGGAATTTTGCTATAAATCCCACCATTAAAAAAAA
>NW_007491832.1:0-279 GCF_000475195.1 Diaphorina citri
TACCTTTACTATTAACTTTCATCTACTCTTATCAACAATCTTACTCTGGTAATGCCGCCACTGGTCGCAACTCGATTAAAGTAGCTACTAACTTGTCTTCACGAGGCTGAGTGCAACAACTCCAAGCACAGAGCCGAAAAAACTTCCGACCCCGCCGGGAATCGAACTCGGGACTTCCGGCGTGCAAGCCTAGTGTGATACCCACTCGGCCACGTAGGCTACGATTGAAACCATTCTCTCATATTGTAGTGAAATAACCTCTTTGGTCTTTTTTCCCAC
>NW_007491833.1:0-279 GCF_000475195.1 Diaphorina citri
TATTGAATGTTGCTTTTATATATATATATAAAAAAAAAGTTTTCGACAGGGGAAAAATGTAGTTCAAAACAGGAAACACACAAAAAATTCACAGGGCGACTGATGGGCGACACAATAATATTATTTTAACTATGTCTTTAAGTCTTTATTTAAATTTAATAAAAATATTGTCTTTCTTAGATAAATAATTTATTTCTTCTTGGAATCTAGACGTATGTCCGACAAAAATAATAATAATAAGAAGAAAATGTCGTAGATGTTTTATTTTTTTCGATATTA
>NW_007491834.1:0-279 GCF_000475195.1 Diaphorina citri
CTTCCCATATCTTCCCTACCACTCCACCTCTTCCAATATCTTCTCTTCTACTTTTCCTTCTCATCCTCTTTCTTCGTTTGATTTCCGTTTCCTTCCTCATCATCCTTCCTTCCATTCCTTCATTTCCTTTCCTTTTTCTTCTCGAACTCTGAACTGAATGTGATTTTTTCTTGCTCTCTAGAGATATGCCTTTACTTCTCAAAAGATAATGTTAGGACGGCATGGAAATGTTCCTTTTTCCCAAGACCCATATCAATATATGTAAAAGTTCCCCGAAAA
>NW_007491835.1:0-279 GCF_000475195.1 Diaphorina citri
AAAAAGAAGTGGATGAAGTTACCATCCCTACACGGTTAAGCGATTTTTAAAGCCAGGAAAATTGTTATAAATGGTTGCTTAAACTTTTTTAATCTCATTTTTTACGTTTCTCTCTTCTAAACCAGAATAAATCCCCGTTTTTCGAGTCTCAGTTCCTCAGAAATATCGGAGGTGTACATAAGTACCGTGTTCACCCTGTTTAAGTGGTGTTGAAATCAAAACAAAATCCAGGAAATCTTATGTGATTTTATTTTATTTTTTTCGTCCTAAAATGAAAAT
>NW_007491836.1:0-279 GCF_000475195.1 Diaphorina citri
GGTATTAATAGTTCCGTGAACTGTAGACCTCACCCAGACTCTTTTGCCCAAGCTGAGAAGACTGAACCTACGGTATACCTAAATATAAAATAAATGCAAATCAAGAAGAACTGGGGAGTATAAAAATCTTCTGGTCGATTTAAAATTGTAGGTAGGTACATATTTTTGGATGGTCCTTTTCTGCTTAATGTTGTCCATTTCTATCTTAGGTACCCACTTCACCTTGTCCATTGCATGACAGTTCTGTCCCTAACCCTTATTATTATCATCAGGAGTCCG
>NW_007491837.1:0-279 GCF_000475195.1 Diaphorina citri
GTGTCACAGCAGATCCAAATATTTTGCAGATCCTGAAGAAAAACTAGGAAAACTTTTGGTGGTCATTACAGCATACATGTCTAGTCTCTTTAGTCCACAACTATAAATATAGTCACCTATGTACATGTTCAGCTTACTGTCGACTTAGTACCTTTGTTGTTAATTGGATCCAAAAGCTTTTTAAAAGTCTCTCAAAGTCGTAAACCAATTGAATTACCGGCATTTCCCGAGAAAAAGGTAAAGGAAGAGCTAGCTTTAAGCCGGGGTTTGCCTTTTCCT
>NW_007491838.1:0-279 GCF_000475195.1 Diaphorina citri
TACCTCTATTGTGAATAGTAGGTTTCATGAACTGCCCCAAGGTATGCTTCAGCGTTTGCCAGACTTATTGTTCTTAGGATAATGGGTGCCTAAGTTAGGTAAGCATGAATTGAATGCCTTTTACAGATTTTATACAGAAGTAACTAATAGGAACTCTCGATTTTTCCTCCTTCAAATCAACATGGACTTTTATTTGTCAGCCTAGTTAGCTTGGAAGGTAGCATGTCTGCTTTGTAAGCGCTAGGTCATGGGTTCAATCCCGCCCGGGGCGAACTTTAT
>NW_007491839.1:0-279 GCF_000475195.1 Diaphorina citri
GGGACATTCACAACAGATGAAGTGAGAGAGAAAATATAATAACCATGTTGATGGAAAACTCATAAAACAATAGGAATAAGCGCATAAAAAATGTGGAAACAATAATAAAAAAAGGCATCCCATATTAGGTATATCTCGCTTTCACTTCCTGTGTTTTGTGTAGTATCAACAGGGGATAAATAGGTATTGTTAGGTAACTGGTAACTGTACATCATATACATACCTTTTGTTTGAATTCCTGGAAATTATAGAATTGTGGTGCTAACTTCACGCACCTGT
>NW_007491840.1:0-279 GCF_000475195.1 Diaphorina citri
TACTGAAGACTTCTTCTTCGCCTTTTCCCGTGTTTTTCGTCAGCCTCTCAATCAGCCCTAGGGAGGTTGCTCTGGGCAGACATTTAATTTTGGCTACAAAATTTGACGAGTGGATGCCTTTCACGCTCAACCTTTGCTATTTCTTTAGCAAGAGAAATTTCAGGCTAATATGCTCCCTGTTTAAAGTCCCCCAGCCATACTAGGCTGGTCCACTCCCTGTTTAATGTTTTCCAGCCAGACATCAGTTACTTACTGAAGACAATGGTAAAAAAAAAAAAA
>NW_007491841.1:0-279 GCF_000475195.1 Diaphorina citri
CCGGCAAACTATATTTTCTAATAGGCTAAGATAATAATCTGCAACGGCTTAGTAGGATTATTTTCAAAACGCTCTGCTAAAAAGCCAACGTCTCAAGAAAACGATTTTCAACTGATAATAAAATTTTCAACAAGCAGGGTCCGTCCCTCCGGGAATTATTTAGCCCGTAGTTTATTCGATCGTGGTTAAAGAATACCTATGATGTACCTACTTAATTTGTTTAATATTCAGTTTATTATTATTCTTGATTTGATTTTTTAATTTTACTTTCATGTAATG
>NW_007491842.1:0-279 GCF_000475195.1 Diaphorina citri
TAAAAGTTAACATTTGTTTAGCTCTTGAAAGAGGCCCTTGCCTGTATAGGTGTCGGTGGGGCTAACCTTAACCTTAACTAAGATTAATGTAGGTGGGTACCTTGTCGCCGAAAGGACGGACACCCATGGTTACTGGAAAGTGGCAGTTTTTTTTTCTTCTAGTTCGAGAGTCAGTCCTCCCCAGTACCAGTCACAGGAGGCTTCCTTTTTTTAGTCCGTCCTTCCTTTATTATTACAATAGTAATAAAAAGGTATAAGGGACGGACTATTGTATTCGCT
>NW_007491843.1:0-279 GCF_000475195.1 Diaphorina citri
GAATTAGAAAAAATCAAATAGACATTTTATTCTGGGCCCTGAAATAATGTCCAATACATCTGGTTCCAGGGAACTAATTTGAAGAGAGAGAGGTTGGGTTTCAGTGGGTCTGGATGTTCTGGTATCTGGACATTTTTTTGCAATGGGCGTCTTTGGAAGATTTCCCCTCTCCACAAAAAGTTATTTATTCTTCCCCCTAATTTTTTTTCCATATAAACTTACGAGTGAAGGTAGATCCAGTGACAAGCAATATCAATAGCCATGCTTAGTTGAAACAGA
>NW_007491844.1:0-279 GCF_000475195.1 Diaphorina citri
TTTTAGCGTCACCTATGTTAAGCTACGCCGAGCAAGGTCAAAAAATGGATGGGTGACTTCAGTACTATATTGGTAGTTTTAGGAAACATTAAAAGGAATAAAGGGAGAACGGGCTCTAGTCTTGATTTTAAATCATTACATGAAAGTAAAATCAAAAATCAAATCAATAATAATAATAAACTGAATATTAAACAAATTAGGTAGGTAGGGTCAATGTGCGTACCTAGGGACGGTTGTACCTAGGGACAAAGTCAATTTCAAGCAGTTCCTGCCCTCTAG
>NW_007491845.1:0-279 GCF_000475195.1 Diaphorina citri
CTCAAGGCACTCACCAGAGAGCGTGACAAGACTGTGCAGTATCACGTGCAAATGATTGACTCGTTGAAAGCTAAGGTAGGTTTTTTTCTTATGGCCGGGTATACAAAGTGAATTGAACCTCCGTTCAAGTTGATATCTTGTATTTTAAGCAATCTGATTGACAGAATGTAGCAGTTTTTTCCTTGTTACTAAATCTTCGCTTTTTCCCGTGTTCAGACGGGGTCGGCGTTTTTCGTCAGCCTCTCAATCAGCCCTAACTAGGGTGATTGCTTTGGGCTG
>NW_007491846.1:0-279 GCF_000475195.1 Diaphorina citri
TTTGGCACTAAAAACTGACCATCGAATATTTGACCCGATTACATTACTTTCCTTCCTATAGGATAAGGAAAGTAAAAATATACGAAAAGGGATAAAGGGAACGGGAAGGAATCCCAAAAAGAATACAGGGATAGCTGTTCTGGATACAAAACAGAACTGGTATCTCTATTTATGTCCGTCACCCAGCCATGGAGTAGCCAAGGTCATCTGTAGACGTTATCCAGGGCACCGTGCCACATAAGGATAAGGATGCTACTTTGCTACTAGTAGGGGAAAGAG
>NW_007491847.1:0-279 GCF_000475195.1 Diaphorina citri
GTGTGGCTCGGATCATCCTTTCGCGGCATTAGGAGAATGGTCTTTGTGTAATCAAAGGTGGGAATCAGTTACTTTTAATATCGGGATATACACCATATCACTATAACCCACTATTAGGTATCAAAATAATCAATCAAACGACTGAACCATCCTTTGATTTCAGTAGCAGATTATCTATGTAGAGTAGTGTAGACTCATTATGGCTGAAACGGTCAAGGGGCGTTCACCAGTCATTTGTTTTAGCTTTCTAATCCTTTACCTTTGTCTGTGGGATAATGT
>NW_007491848.1:0-279 GCF_000475195.1 Diaphorina citri
GTACCGTAATTATTTTTCCAATATGGCGGCTAAAAAGAGCTTTTGTGACAATATCTCGTCTCCGGTAATTTTTTTCGATGAACAATGAATTAAAAAGTTGCTTGTATTTTTATTTCCTACATTTTGCACATTTACACTTTTCTTCTAGGATGTACCGTAATCATGCACCGGACTGATTTCTCCAACATGGCGGCCTAAAATAGGTTTTCTCACAATATCTCGTTTCCGGTATTTTTTGTGAAGAACAATGAATTAGAAAGTTGTTTGTATTTTTATTTC
>NW_007491849.1:0-279 GCF_000475195.1 Diaphorina citri
CAATAGGATAGGGAAAGTCGTGTGATGTTCACACTAGAATTTTTGAAAAAATACACTCTGTAGAATGTAGAGGTGCAGAGCCCTCTGCAAAGTTTACAGAACCAGGGCCCTGACTGTATATTTCCTGATTGAGAACACATTTCTCTTTGCAGTTAACCAGACTCGGAACGAGCCTCTTGATTTTATTACTTTTTGCCGAGTTTATTATTTTTACTTTCTATTACTACAGTATAGCGGAGCTATACTAGTAATGAAAGTATTGCAATCGGTCCAAATTTT
>NW_007491850.1:0-279 GCF_000475195.1 Diaphorina citri
GCCTTAAAAAGAGGGAGGCAAAGCATTGAAATATAGAAGCAGTTCTCACAGAGAACTCAGAGCAGCCTAATCTTAACCAGCCTGGCTAGCTGGAGGTTACAAAGGGTTTATCATACTTCAATGGAGGAGTTGCAATTGGGAAAACATTATTAATAAAAAGTCGATTCCTACGTAAAAAGTTGTGAAAAATACAAATCTGAAGTCAAAACTCCGAAAAAGTAACTTTAAAAGATCGAAAATTCAATTTTTAATTGCCGTTCTAATGAAAAAGTTCAAAGA
>NW_007491851.1:0-279 GCF_000475195.1 Diaphorina citri
TCGATTTACCGTCTGGGACGAATTTTATTCTTCACAGATTCGTTCTGGTAACAGCCGGCTTTCTCCTATCCTGTCCCGCCTTCGATCTCAGAACGATAAGAGCTCTGTACTTACAGTTCCCTCTATCAAACCTCTTGGGTCAAGTTTTACCACCGTGGATTGTCTCAGGATTGAGTTCAATTCGAGGTTGACCTGGCTATAAGGTATACGGAAATCCGTTTCACCTCAATCCTGAGTTGGTAAACCCCAGCATTAAAACAAATGGCACACTCTAAAAAA
>NW_007491852.1:0-279 GCF_000475195.1 Diaphorina citri
TAACATCAAAGCTCAAAAACCAAAGAAGCTCTCGTAATTAGGGTATGTAATTAGCTAAATCAAGCGTGCCGGGCTGCGTGCGAACCTCAAAAATTTGAAGTAGCCTTCAACATTGTAAAAAATCTTCACTGCAATTATTTCAGGACAAATGGCCAGAAATAGAGGGTTCGGGCAGAAAAAGATTGAATTTTCTTCCGAACTTGAACAGGTATAACATCTTTGGATCGTTTGGAAGAAGGTTAACAAACGGGAACAGAGAAGGTGGAAATTGCAATCAGG
>NW_007491853.1:0-279 GCF_000475195.1 Diaphorina citri
ACGAAAATGCTAATATTTGTCTTTTTCATAAAATTATTTATTTCATGAATATTAAATATCCTCCCTCTCCTAGTTCCTGTTTCTCTCTCCGAATGTCGAAAGATATCGAATTTCATTTCCATCATTCCGTCTCGTCTCTGAATTTCATTTCTCCTGTACCTGGTCCAATTCAATTTTTATACACTTTCATTTACGACTATTTCAATGGGGCACAACCAAATGACAATTTTTTTCGAGGTAGAGTCCTATTCCGATGTAAAAGTACCCAAAAAGTGCATT
>NW_007491854.1:0-279 GCF_000475195.1 Diaphorina citri
GGGGTCTCTTCGATTTTGGCTTTTCGGATATACATAATAGCTATTCTGAATTTCTTTGTTAAATCAAGCTAAAATGTGTAGAATAAGTTTAGTGTTTCAATTTCAATCAAATCAGTTATCATTATTACTCCTTGGATGTTCAATAGAAGATTATAATTACCCCTAGAAGGTTGAATAAGTCTGGGAGATGTTAAATAAGGCTAGGGTGTGGGGGCAGAGGGGTGCAGAATGTTATAATTACCCTCTACACAGCAGGACTTCATTAAAAGCCATCATGAT
>NW_007491855.1:0-279 GCF_000475195.1 Diaphorina citri
GAAGTGGGTTAGAATTTGTATACGTGAGTCAATGAGTGAGTGAGTCAGTCAGTTACACAAGGGGCTGTATATATTTTATAGACTCGCACTTCGTGCTCGGGAGGGGGGCGAAGCCCCCCGGGGGCTTCGCGTGTTCGCAACGCGGAGTTGCGTATACGGTCGCGCTGCGCGCTCCCGGGGTCTTCGCGGGGTTGTGCGTGGGGTCGCGCTGCGCGCTCCCGGGGCTTCGCGAGGTTGTGCATGTGGTCGCGCTTCGCGCTCCCTTGTTTACGGTCGCGC
>NW_007491856.1:0-279 GCF_000475195.1 Diaphorina citri
TAATTATATTTTTATAAAATGGAAACTTTTTAAAAAGGAAGAAAAAAAAATACATTTTAAAGTAATTAATTTTCTCTCTCTCTCCTTTCTAACGTCTTGTCTTTTTCTTTTTCTTCTCCTTCTCCTCCTCTTTTTTCTCCTCCTCCTCCTTCAGGTACAATTACCCTCTTCAACTTTTTTTTTTTACAAAAGGAGGTACTAAAAAAAGAAGAAATAAAACTTCTTCACAATAATTAAACAATAAGAAAGAGTTAATAATTTAATTTTGTTCAGGGCCGT
>NW_007491857.1:0-279 GCF_000475195.1 Diaphorina citri
AAACGCGAAATATTATGAAGGTTGATCAAGTAAGCTAAGCGGGTGAAGCGATTGAAAGATGAAATGAGTAAAAGAACGCATACCTACGGTGAAATGAATCGGTGTTTGCTACTTTCGTACTGCAGTATCTACTAGGTAGTTGCGTACTAAATTTTCAGGTAGAGAGTACTATCGTAGGGACGAATATCATCGCTACCAGTAGAGAGTCCACCTTCAAGATTCAATGATCCCAGAACTGAGTCGGAGGAAGCAACACAATCTTATCCAAAGGTTGCGTTC
>NW_007491858.1:0-279 GCF_000475195.1 Diaphorina citri
ATTTGATCAATATTAGTGCCTAGAGGGCAAATAGGTTGTTCTGATTCCTGGTGGAATGAAATCAGGGACTGATAGGTATCCCATTTAGCTTTCTTAAATAACCATTTCGGGTCAGGTTCTGGATATTCATCATGATCTACGTCAAGTAGGAATTTGATTTGAATTGGAAAGTGATCGGACGAGTAGGTGTCATCCAAAGGAGACCAGGTAACTTCAGTAGCGAGAGCAGGTGATACGAATGTAAGGTCAATGGCCGATAGGGTACCATACGTGTTATTT
>NW_007491859.1:0-279 GCF_000475195.1 Diaphorina citri
AATTTCATAGCGCAAGTGCACCCTAATAATACCCCCTCCCCCTCCACCCTTTAATCACCCTCCAACCTCACATTCTATTCCTTATCATCCATTCTTCTCTCCCCTCATTTTCTTTTCACCCATTGTTCGTTTTATTTCCTCTAACTCCCTCTCTACCTATACCTACCTTCCTGCCCTTATCACTCTTTTTCTCCTTAGTCTTTTTTTGCAACCTCCTTACTTCCCATCCTTCTAACCCTCTTTTTCCTCAAGTCTTTTTCCACTCTCTCTTTCAACCTG
>NW_007491860.1:0-279 GCF_000475195.1 Diaphorina citri
CCTGCCTCTGAAAATAGTCATGGAAGCAGTCATGGCCGCGTGTCAGGCCAAGAGCGATATTATTAATATTATGAATGAGACTTTGGCTAAACCCAGGTAGGAGCGATATTATTAACATTATGAATGAGACTTTGGCTAAACCCAGGTATGCTAAGTCGTATTTCCCTATGGGAATTTCCCCTTTTTTTGACGTGATAGTGCCTGTACTAAACCATAGGAAATGCAAGATGGCGCGCCATTTGAATCGTTTCTATTTCCGAACGGGAAATACACAGAAGT
>NW_007491861.1:0-279 GCF_000475195.1 Diaphorina citri
ACACATCGCCCCTTTCTCCCGGAAAAAGTTCGTACTAACATTTTGCACTTCGCAAAAGTTGAGATGTAATATCTAGGTAACTAGGTATTGCAGAAGGAAAACCCCTTAAAACTTTAATGGTTATCATTAAAACCTGAAAAAGCCATTATGACGCTAAAATTTCGAGCAATGTGAATTTCCTTTCAAGAACGCAGTGAAGATTCTCAGAATAGATCAGTTGCGCTTACTTGGGTGATGTTTCAAAGTCATAGAGCAGGAAAAATGAGGACCAACGGAATT
>NW_007491862.1:0-279 GCF_000475195.1 Diaphorina citri
GTGCATTCGACGGCATACATACAGTGAGCTAAGATCTGAGGTAGCAACCACAAAGTGGTGGGAGAACCAGCACCTGAGAGCTCCTCACAGGAGGGCTCGTCAGACTGTGTTTGGCTGGCGCTTTGAGCATATCTTACGGTAAGACCTATTTTCAATTATCCTTACTAATTATCCCGGGGTCTTGGAGATAAACATCTTGGATACCACATATACCTCTTTTACTATCTTGAATATCATCGCCGTAGATAAACTTACTGAACTACGTACCATGTTCAATTA
>NW_007491863.1:0-279 GCF_000475195.1 Diaphorina citri
AGGTATTAAAATTATATTTGGATCAATAAATCGCACAGGTAAGTATAGGTATTCATGAAATGGGTGCAGCTGCAGAAACGGCGAGCTCTGCAAAAACGTTTTGCCGATATTTTTCAGTTTTTCCTGTCAGAGAAAACCCCATAATGGTATTCTAATAATTTTACAACAAATTATTTTATTCTAGGTCTCTCTCTTTTGATGGTCTCTTTCAGTCTCTCCTCTCTCTCTCTCTCTCTCTCTCTCTCTCTCTCTCTTTCTCCCATTTCTTTGAACATCTTA
>NW_007491864.1:0-279 GCF_000475195.1 Diaphorina citri
CAGATGTCCGCAGATGATTATTGATAGAAATTCATTATTAATGACCTCCTAATGTTCAGATGGGTGTTTGCTTACTTATGAACATTTGACTTACTAATAGCCAGAGTAGCACAATCTGACGTTAATTTTGGTTTAAGTTTAACTCTTGAACTCAGCAAGATATTTGACTAAAAAGTGTGAAATCAACCAATCAGATAGCTTAATCTCAGAGTTAACCTTATCTAAGTTTAAACTCAGATCGTTGTTCTGGCTTTAGCTACTTACGTACTTACCGTTTGT
>NW_007491865.1:0-279 GCF_000475195.1 Diaphorina citri
ACGGACGGACCTTTTCAGCCGTACCTGTCAGGTCTACCTGTATGGGCTGGCCTTACGGAGTGAGCCTCCCTTGTCTAGTGTAAAATTCACACAATTTTTTCCGAATGTCCTGTAGGAAATGTAATTTAAATGAGAGTGTTCCCATTTACGCACGACACGATTTTTTTCCGAACGATAGTCAAACTATGCGCTGGATTATGAATCTCGATTCTAGATTTTAACAAGCAGGGTCCGTCCCTCCGGGAATTTTTTAGCCCGTAGTGATTAGAGAAAATCAGT
>NW_007491866.1:0-279 GCF_000475195.1 Diaphorina citri
TATTGCAATATTGATATTTATTCTGTATACCCTCCGAGTCACAGCTGTTAGAAATAGAACAACGTACAAGTGTAGGTGAAATTGCGCTCATGCAGGAAAACAAGTCTCAATTTTCATTTTGCAGCGTCATCTAGATATTTCAGCAAATTGTTTGGTAACCGCGACCATATTAAACAAATACACATGTTAAACACAATATATCTATATGTAAACACAATTCTATTTGGCTGTGAGCTATATGAACAAAATGTAAATAACCCCTCTACAGTACTGTAAGGA
>NW_007491867.1:0-279 GCF_000475195.1 Diaphorina citri
TTTTGTTTATCAAAGTAAGTTTCATAACAGGATCCCACACACCTGAGACCTCTATGGGTACCTACTGCTATTTGGGTATCTAAATTAGAAATAATCCCACGACTTAACTATCTGCACCACAAACCTCTAAATCTTGGGATGTCAGACGAAATATCAATAAAATGAAAATAAGTCCACCATACGACTACATCACTGAGGTTGGCTGAAAAAGTTTCACAACATTTTGTAAAATAGGTACCTACCTGTAGAATGTCTAATGTGAATTTGTTAATATTATAG
>NW_007491868.1:0-279 GCF_000475195.1 Diaphorina citri
AGGAATATAAAATACGACTTTATTGAACATGGAATTCGAACTGGTCATATAGATGTGCCTAGTGATTACCCCCCCCCCATATTTTCTATTTTTCAATTTGGTCTACTTTCGCGCCCCAACACACACATTTGATCCGTTTCCTTCCATCGTTTTTAGTCCGTCCTTCCTTAATTATTACAATACCTAGTAATAACAAGCTGTGCCCGTCCCTCCGGGAATTTTTCAGCCCGTAGTTTATTCGATCGTGATTAGAGAAAATCAGTACCTACATATGTACCT
>NW_007491869.1:0-279 GCF_000475195.1 Diaphorina citri
CATGTTCTTTCTCTTCTTACACATGGCGTGGAGGAGGGTTTGGGCTGCCGACACCGGGGACACGAAGTCTTCGAATATATCTGGGAAAAGAGAAGAAGAAGTTGATCATTAAGTACTTATTGTTAGAGGACCACAAAGTGAGTTTAAACTCGGTTTGAGTTCATCTCTCGGATTAAGTAATTCTGATTGGTTGATTTTTAAAAATTTCAGCCAGCCTAGTTAGCTTAGTTGGTAGTGCGTCTGCCTTGTAAGCGCTAGGCCGCGGGTTCGATTCCCGCC
>NW_007491870.1:0-279 GCF_000475195.1 Diaphorina citri
ATCCATGCACTATTTGTATCTTATGCCAGATTTTCCAACGGAGAAACTAGTGAGTTGTAAATTTTACACCGAACATTTTGTAATGACTCACTCATCTAGTCAGATTATTCATTTACTTTCAGAGTTCTTACTTGTACAGTACAAGTTGTACTTGTTTTAGAACGTCTACTTGGGGTGAACTACAAGCAAGTACTCGCGAATTACATAAATTGAAACATCAAATTTATTTATTTAGCCTATAAGGATTGACACAGAACTAAGGGCCGTTTAGACGCTCAG
>NW_007491871.1:0-279 GCF_000475195.1 Diaphorina citri
TTTCCTGAAATCATCTTTACAACTTTGGTTTCATTTTGACGTCACAGGAGCTATTATAATGTTTTGAAAGGTATACATCGCACATCGCCAAATGCGAAATATACGACCAACGCAACGGCTTGATATGACCATAGGCCTTTTTCTGACTGTGAATTCTTGCGGAATTCAAAAATTTCGAGCCGTTTAAGGGTGGCGAAATGGTGGTTTGTAAATTTGTTTGTAAATATCCCAATAAAGAATGCTACAATGAGGTTTTGTCTGTATCTCAATAAAGAATCA
>NW_007491872.1:0-279 GCF_000475195.1 Diaphorina citri
GCGCGACCGTATTTTTTATTATTTTCTACAAGTTCGGCCATGCCTTTTCTACAAGTTTGGCCATGCCTCGGGATGAACAAGTGGTATTCCAGAGCGAAGCGACGGAATTCTTCTAGTAATAAATATGGACTCAAACAGCACATTTCTTTCTTCCTGTTGGTAACATAGTAGTATAACTGTGAACAATGAAATAATTGAATTTCTCTCTCAGGTACCCAAAGTCACACTGTGGAGGAAGCTGTCCTATTTGAACAAGATGATAAACTTGAACATCAAAAT
>NW_007491873.1:0-279 GCF_000475195.1 Diaphorina citri
TGTCCTCGAATAGTTTAGGATTTATTTTTGTCTTGAGTTTCTTTTCGACTGGAGAACTTTTGGGAGTTTTTTTATTGCCACTGAACGAGACTGTTTCGTTTTGGTCGATGAATTTTGTACTTTATAGGCCATTTCTTCTGACGTTCTGACCATTTTGAGTTAACATCTTTGCTTACAAACGGATTGGAAATCAACTTGTTCTGAGTGTCTACTCTCTTCTCTATTAAACTTGATATTTTCATCTATCCGTGTGTGTAAAGTGTTTGTGATTTTAAATTT
>NW_007491874.1:0-279 GCF_000475195.1 Diaphorina citri
AATGTTATGGCCATTTTTATTTATTATTATTATTATTATTTTCAAAATAATACTTAATAATTTGATTGCATGAACCAACCTTGGTGGTTTAGTGGTTAACCAACCTCAGTGGTATAGAGGAGGTGTGTGTTCTGAAGTGGTTAACATTTTTGTCCCTAAAAGTAGGTACCACTAATTAGACTTGCAATACTTTTCTTCATGTTTTGTTCATCCTAGTGAAGTGAAACAAGTCATCCCAAGCTTTTCAAAAATGTCTCAGAGAGCTTGGTCAGACTTGTT
>NW_007491875.1:0-279 GCF_000475195.1 Diaphorina citri
CTTCATCATGATAGAAAACCTCCGCAGTGGAGACAATATCTGAAGAAGATGGGATTGCGCCATCTTGGATTTCCAATGTACAGGCGCCGCCACGCCACCTAGTGGTTGAACTAATTCCCGTATTTTCCTTTTACACTGGCCAGTATTTCTTAAACACTCGATTATCTGAAGAATCTCTGTGGTAAAATCGGCCATAAAAGAGGGGAAATGAGCTTCAGAAGAGGGAAACCGTCTCAAATTCCGAATGGAACATTCGACTTATGTGATTATTCAGCCCTC
>NW_007491876.1:0-279 GCF_000475195.1 Diaphorina citri
AAAATAAAAAAAAAATATTGAAAAATTCTAACTCAGGGGCGGGATTAATGCCTAGGGCATTCTCTTCCATCCAACCCCAAATTTCATACTTATAGGCGTCATTAGTGGATGCTGCCATTTTCGCATATTTTCTTCCTTTTGCTAACTCTTGTGAGTGAATTGTAGCCGTTCTAAGAACAATTATAACGTGGTCAAATGCCGAAATAAAGACGAAATTTCATACCTCCGCCGAAATTGAACCCACGCTCTCTTATTTACCAGGCCAGGGCAGCTTCTTGA
>NW_007491877.1:0-279 GCF_000475195.1 Diaphorina citri
AACCCTAACTTACAATTCTCACAGAAAAATAATCGTTTTCCAGTCTCAAAATAAATCCTTAAAACACATTTTTGATCTAATTATTTCTTGAGTTATTTACAGAGAAAAACTATAAAATCATGGTTTAACGACCCCTTCTGGTTGTTTCCAATACGCCTCTGTTACCGACTCCTCCACCCTGTTTATTTCTCCCCATTGTTCATGGCAATAATGGTTTTTATGACACCCTGTAATAATTACTACAATGCCCACATATCCGAGGACCCCGGTGTTCAAATA
>NW_007491878.1:0-279 GCF_000475195.1 Diaphorina citri
AGTTAGCTCTAGTTCTGTCAGTTCAGGCAAACAAACACTCCAAGGGAGACGATGCAATGGTAACTCATTGGGTGAGTATTACGAGGGTCCTGGGTTCGATACTCGATAAAGCCGTATTTTTGAGAGCTAAAATGTTTGAGGATAAAAAACTTGTAGGGTAGATGAGTTGAATGGCAAACTAGGTCGGAGAAGGGGGCTACACAAGGCCCAATCGGGAGTTAGGGACCAAATATTAATGACAAAATATTACATGTTGAACATGTTTACAACATTTTATCA
>NW_007491879.1:0-279 GCF_000475195.1 Diaphorina citri
TTATATCCCTTCTTTTTTTGTGCCCCTCTCTCTGCCCCTCCCTTCCCTCATTCTCCTTTTCTTCTTCCCCTCTCCTCCTTTTCTTCCTCCTCTTTCCTCCTTTTCTTCTTCCCCTCTCCTCCTTTTCTTCTTCCCCTCTCCTCCTTTTCTTCTTCCCCTCTCCTCCTTTTCTTCTTCCCCTCTCCTCCTTTTCTTCCTCCTCTCTCCTCCTTTTCTTCTTCCCCTCTCCTCCTTTTCTTCTTCCCCTCTCCTCCTTTTCTTCTTCCCCTCTCCTCCTTT
>NW_007491880.1:0-279 GCF_000475195.1 Diaphorina citri
TAATCCTTACTCCTACTATTTATTCAAAAGAAAATTCTGCTTTTGCCTTGAGGACACATTAAAATTCGTGTGATTCTATAAAATCTAGGTTTACTCGTAGATAATGCTGATAGGAAACCAGGAATCTTAAAAAACAACCTCCAAAAATTAACCATTCCACTTCAAATCGCCAATATTGTTGCAACGTTGTTGCAATACCGTCAGGAAACTATCTTATCCATCTATTCCGTACACAAAAGTGTGCTTTAATTTTATTTATGATTTTACAACACACTTCCT
>NW_007491881.1:0-279 GCF_000475195.1 Diaphorina citri
TGGAAGAAAAATTAATGAAAAAGAAAGCAAGCAAGTAAGAGAAAGAAGGATGGAAAAAATAAAAAGAGGGAATATAACAAGAGAGATTAGAAAGTACCTAGAAAGCGAGAAAAAGGAAAAGAGAACAAAGAGTTGTAGGAAGTGGGAGGAGAGAGAAATTCAGGATAGAAACAGAAATAGGTTATGCAAAGAAGAGAGAGAAAGAAGTTGTGGAATGAGAGAGCCAGACAGCAGGGAGAAAGCTAACTGTGAAAACTGGAGCAATCTGGAAAATTGAGG
>NW_007491882.1:0-279 GCF_000475195.1 Diaphorina citri
CTTCTCCAACTTGTAATTCGTCGCGTTGGGCGACGTTTTTTTCCGCTTCGTGCGATGTTTCTTCTTCTCGTCCTTCGTCGCGGAGACGTGAGGTCGTCGCTTAGACACATCTAGTCCTGGACTACCGGACATATCCATCAACTCCCCGTTCGCATCGTGTCTCTCCTCGGATGTTGCGCGCTGTTTCTGTGCCTCCCAATCTGTTTCGTGTGATGTTGCGCGCTGTTTCTGTTGCTCCCAATCTGTCTCGTGCTGACTCTCCACACTCGTCTGTCGTTT
>NW_007491883.1:0-279 GCF_000475195.1 Diaphorina citri
ACAATCACAAGGATTTTCCGAAGTAGGAACGTGATACCACTTGCAACCATCAGCTAACTTGTTGATCTCGACGACACGGTTCGCAACATACGTTTGAAGTAAATGAGGTGCGGTGCGGAGCCATGCCAAGACGATATTGGAGTCGCTGAAGAAAGTAACATTCTTAACGTTAAGTTTAGTGAGGTAATTGTGTAAGGAATTGTATAGACGAGAAAGAAGTAACGCGGCGCACAATTCCAAACGCGGGATGCTGAGAAGTTGCTTTGTAGGAGCAACCTT
>NW_007491884.1:0-279 GCF_000475195.1 Diaphorina citri
TGATCAAAACCCTGCTGAAAACTCCTGTTCCTCCCCTCGTCAGCACCTTCTCGGAATCCTTCCTGAAATATAGGAAAACGAGATTTTTTTTCTTAAAAAAGAGGTTTGACAGGGGAAACTTTAACTGTCTTATCGTCCTGAAATCAAAGAGAGAAGGAAGACAGGATAGGAGAAAGCCAGCCGTTCTGAGAACGAACCTTATCCGTTCAGGATAAAATCCGCCCCGGGCGGGAATCGAACCCGCAGCCTAGCCCTTACAAGGCAGACACGCTAGCAACC
>NW_007491885.1:0-279 GCF_000475195.1 Diaphorina citri
TCAAAAACCATCGAAACTCCTACATAATTTTATTCAAATTATCGACCATAAAAATAATAATCCTAGTGCTAGATTAGACGAATATGACCCGAGTGAAAGTTGGGTCCAAGTTCGAAGCAGCTTTTGTTCAGAAAAGGAACAGGTTTATTAGAATATTATTAATAGTATAACGTGGCCATTGAATCATCGGTAGACAGATCCATGATGTGTTATTAACTTATTACATACGTTATAAGTTACTTCTACATACGTTTTATTTTACGTATAAGTTTCTTCTAA
>NW_007491886.1:0-279 GCF_000475195.1 Diaphorina citri
CGCTATACAGGGTGTCCCTCGAACGACTGTACAACGCTTGAGGGTTGATGCAGGACCCAAAGGGCTACCAGAAAAACCAATTTGGTCGGGTTCGATTTTCAACAGGGGCGTTATTCAGGATTTTCTGTTTTTCATAGCTTAGATGTATATTTCTGCCTGGAGTATATTTCAGACTTCAGTTCAGACAGATATTTACCAAGATATCCGAAATGTTCCAGGTTCCGCGAAACTTACCTGAAATCAAACAAGAGATAAATAAAAATTAGCCTGAAAAATACA
>NW_007491887.1:0-279 GCF_000475195.1 Diaphorina citri
TTTTTTCCCAACTCTCTATTTTCCCCCAGCCTTTTAATTTTATCAAAAGCAAAGTTATCTCGAGCGTTCAAGTAAAACTAAAAAAAAAAGCCGCGAAATCATGGTTTACTTTTGCGTAGCCGGTTTCCTCCTGGCGTGAGATTTGCGAACCAAAATTTCCGCAAACCATATCTGTTCTATTAGAACATACACTATATTATAATCTGCGGTACTCTGCGTAAGTGCGTACATAGTGTAGGGGCAAACAGCCCCAAAAGAACAGATTATAGGTAAGGAGCA
>NW_007491888.1:0-279 GCF_000475195.1 Diaphorina citri
AATCTTCTTCTTTGTCTTTTCCCACTCAAGTTGGGTCAGCATTTCGTGTCAGTCTATTAAGTCTGCTCTCTTATGCACTTCACTTCCACCCCGATCGGAATAAATATCGACTCTGCCAGAAATTTAATATTTCTGATATGGAAAACCTTAGTCCTTTAGTGTGATACTCACTGATCTACGCTATGGAGCGAAACTTGCGAACTCTTCACTTAATCAGCAGAACTCAGTCAACAAATTTAATATTCAACGTTATACTCACATGTGCGTTCTGTCCTACAT
>NW_007491889.1:0-279 GCF_000475195.1 Diaphorina citri
AGAAAGGGGAAGAAGAGGAGAGAAAGGGGGAGAAAAAGGAACAAATTTACAGATTTTTAAACAAACTGAAAAAAAAAACACTTGATTTTTTTTGGTCCGTCAAATCAAGTTCGAGAGGAGGAATAAAAAATAAATAATTTAAAACTTTGGGATGAAAAAAATCTTTATCTTAACTTTTTATTTTATTCGACCCTTCAAACGTCAGAGTGGATTTTTCTTCTTTTTTGATTGAAATTTGCCAATCAGTGTTTTTAGTATTGATTTTAATGAGGCTTTAAT
>NW_007491890.1:0-279 GCF_000475195.1 Diaphorina citri
CGTCGATCGCGAGCTAACGGTAGCTCGCGAGAGGTTTTCTGGTAGCTCGCAGACAGTCGCACAATGTGAGAGCAACTCCTATTTTTGGTTCCCAGACTAAAAGGTAGCTCGCCAAGGGTTTCCTAGTCATCTGAGTAGCTCAAGACCCATAAAAGTTTGGCGACCCCTGTATTAGAGATGGAGACACTAGGGTGATTAGTAAACACCAGTAGCAAGTAGTTGTTAACAGAGGGCCTACATTTTGTCCATTACTCTCAAACCAATCTCCCACTACTCTCG
>NW_007491891.1:0-279 GCF_000475195.1 Diaphorina citri
AATGATAAGGATCAGGAAGGATAAGGCTTAAACAAATAAATATAAAGGATGTGAAAAGGATCAGTTTCCAAATGAATGGGAGTTACTTTCTAGTCCACAGACGAAATCAATAATTTATTGAACGAAAGGTGCTCTGAGTTTTAATTTGACTAATTTTCCTTTATTTGTTTCTCATCATCATTCGGTAACATCATCGATGTCGATGGTAGCCAAACTTGATAAGGCTAGGTTAATTATTGTACGAAAGAGTTGTCGGTCTTGAGCCAGTGTTTTGCAGTC
>NW_007491892.1:0-279 GCF_000475195.1 Diaphorina citri
GATACCAATATCTTATGCCTCAAGGAAGACGAAGCAAGGTTAACATCTGCCCATAAAACATATTTGCTAAGGAACTTTAGCTGAACGAAAGAAGAAAGTTTTAGGTCCTTTGTAAATCGAAGATTACATTCTATTTGAGGATCGAGGATTACAGTCTGTTTGTACCACAATAACTCTCGAAATACCGAAAACTTGAATCGATTTAGCTTCTCAACAATCCCTACACGACTGCCTGCACCGAGAAATTCAAGCTCAGAACCAAAAAAAAATTGGACACCG
>NW_007491893.1:0-279 GCF_000475195.1 Diaphorina citri
AAAAAAAAAGAAAAAAAAAAGTTAAGCAAGGTCGTATATGGTTGGTAGGTATACGGATGAATGAACATCTGGGCAATAGTCTGCTAGCTTTTTCCGGCCCCACTCACGCTGGGTGAGGTTAATATGAGACAAGTTAGCAGTTATTCAGTGACGTCAAATCTCTTAAAATAAATAAATATTAGTATTAGCAGTATTATTTTGTAGTTATTAGGGACAAGATACTCTTTAGTACCTACTTGGGTACTTATATTGGGGATAAGTACCGTCGACCCGTGGGGT
>NW_007491894.1:0-279 GCF_000475195.1 Diaphorina citri
ATCCTCATTTTTGACGTTTTTCCTATCTCTTTCGCCATTATTTTGGACGTCCCATTTTTTTTTCTATGGCACTTTTTTAGCCGCTATAAAACGGAAGAAAGAAGAATCTTGCGAATTGTATCAGTTACTTCCCTTCATTTCAAATATAAATGGAAATTCACAAAGTTACAGAGTCCTCCATTATTAAGAAGAGGAGTCAATAAAAAAAGCAGTAGGAGGACGAGATGGTAAAAGAAGAAGGACAATTAGAAGTGATCAGTGAGAAGAATAGAGACAATG
>NW_007491895.1:0-279 GCF_000475195.1 Diaphorina citri
CATACCTATCGGACCATCTCCCTATTCTAACTTTCCTCTCATCTCCCAAAAGCCCCTCTAATCCAGGATGCTGTCGGTTACAGTCATGTTATTGTCTATTCCCACGGTGGTGCCTCCTGAAAGATACACTCGAAGGGTTTTCAAAAATGACAATATTGTTTCTTTTTGTCATGAGTGATGTTATTTCATCATATACGTTTTTCAATGTATCATATACCCATGTATTATCTTCTCCTGCAGTCCACCACCATGCCACGAAGGTACACACGGGTATGTCAG
>NW_007491896.1:0-279 GCF_000475195.1 Diaphorina citri
TATAAGAACAAGAACACCCAAAATAAGTATCATTCAATAGGATGAGGAAAGTCGTGTGATGTTCACACCAGATTTTTTTAAGTTTGGGATGATAATGATCTCCGTTGTTATAGTTTCATCTAAAACTCTAAAACATCATTTTCTTAAAATCTCTTGGAAAAAAGATCCATCGGTTCGTGCATAATTCAAGGGCCACTCCTATTTTCTTACCTGGGGCTCATCATTGACGAAAAACCTCAGCAGATGTCTGTCCAGATCCAGCAGAACTCCTACAGTACT
>NW_007491897.1:0-279 GCF_000475195.1 Diaphorina citri
AGTAGAGAAATGGATTGGAAACATCATCATAATCATTATTAACAATATCATCTTGTGAATCATCACTATTATTATCATTTTGTTTTGAACCATTATCATTATGGTCATCATCAGTTTCTGTTCAATTATCATTATTATTCTCATCAATAGGAACGTCATCTTTATCATTATTATTAACATCATCACTATCTTCTTCTAAATCATCATCATTATTGTCATCATCTTCTGAATGAGTATCTTGACATCATCATCTGTACCATTTTCATTAGTATCATCACT
>NW_007491898.1:0-279 GCF_000475195.1 Diaphorina citri
TAGAGTTACTTTACATGAAGATCTTATTATTACACAAATGTGAGAAGGGTCTTTTTTCTCAGAGATTTGAAAGGGCATCACTCCCATACACACACACACATGGTGACTGTTATAAGGTTAGATTTCACACTTGTGCCTACAATATGTGGACTTTGTATAAGAAAACGAAAAAGAATGGTTTTTTAAGAAAGAATTAATTGAGGTTTTTGAAAAAATTTACGTAAATTTCGAAAAATTAAAGAGAAAAGGAGCAGCACGTCCGTCCTCTTTCGAGGCTGG
>NW_007491899.1:0-279 GCF_000475195.1 Diaphorina citri
GGGGGGGGGGGAAGGCGAGTTTCATTTTTCATTCCACCCTGTAATTCCAATATGAACTTCAAAAAACTTTTGTATTGATATTGGTCTCATTCTGTCTTGTATCTTTGTTTTGACGGATGGCTTTTGCGACATTTCGACATCCTTCGGGGGACACTGAAGTTAAGTGCGGTCGAGCGAGGCCTGTCTGAGGGGGTGTGGCCACGAGCTTGGCAAAAAGTTTTCCACTTTTCCTCTCCTAGACGAGGCAAGGCTGTCTGTTGAGGGCTCCGGGTTGTATTT
>NW_007491900.1:0-279 GCF_000475195.1 Diaphorina citri
TACATCTCAATAGAGTAGGGAAACGTACTCTTTGCCAAATACTCAGGTCGCATGTTGTTGATAAGAAGTTGTTTAAAACTTTGAGTAAACCTAGTCACACTAGTAGTGAAAGTGTCCCTAATCTACCTAGTTCATCAAACAATCATAACAAAGCTCAAAATCACAATCATAAAACAAACATGCATAGAAACAATAACAATCAGACCAACATGCATAACAACAAGCATAACAATCAGACTAACATGCATAACAAGAACAATGGTCAATCACAACATACCT
>NW_007491901.1:0-279 GCF_000475195.1 Diaphorina citri
TTAAATAGGTAAAGTTCAAAGCAATCTTTAAATAATGAACACCCAGAAATGACGCTAAAAATTTGTATGATACTGCTGAAAACTCCAGCCCTATTACCGAGGATTCCAAGCTCCTTATGACTATCCTTTCATTTGAAGAAGGAATCGACTTTTGTGAAAAATCAAGTGCTTTTCAAAGAAAACTTTGGACTTCTGGTCGAGTCTTCCTGTTTATCGGAAGGAAGTTGCAACCTACCTTCCTACTGCTGATAAAAACAGTACCTTTCGTTTTTATACTTA
>NW_007491902.1:0-279 GCF_000475195.1 Diaphorina citri
ATACATTTATGTTGTTTGATTACATTATGTAATTTCTTATTTACCAGCGGCGATAGCATGTTGAATTCACCAATTCCCCATGGAACCATGGATCACTGAAGTTAAGCAACGATGCGCGTGGTGGTTAGTCTGACAATCTGGACAATCGTGTGTTTGTTTCCCGATTTCACTCAGGCTGGGTGAGCACAATTGAGGAGGTGGATAGCTTGTCGCCGAATGGAGGGTAAAACCCTCATTACGAGAAGACCCTAGTTGTTGAAAGTGACGTTGAAACCTCTA